>NC_034175.2:310000-610000 GCF_002021735.2 Oncorhynchus kisutch | reverse complement strand
TACGACTATTACTGAGGCTACTGTACTACTGTACTACTACTACTGCTACTGTACTACTACTGTACTACTACTACTGATGCTACTGCACTACTACTGTCCTACTACTGCTACTGTACTACTGCTACTCTACTACTATGACTGATGTTACTGCACTACTACTGTACAACTGTTACTGAGGCTACTGTACTACTACTACTACTGATGCTACTGCACTACTACTGTACAACTATTACTGATGCTACTGTACTACTATTACTGATGCTACTGTACTGATGCTACTGCACTACTACTGCTACTGTACTACTATGACTGTTACTGCACTACTACTGTACAACTATTACTGAGGCTACTGTACTACTACTACTGATGCTACTGTACTGCTACTGTACTACTACTGATGCTACTGTACTACTACTGCTACTGCACTACTACTGTACAACTATTACTGATGCTACTGTACTACTATTACTGATGCTACTGTACTACTATTACTGATGCTACTGTACTACAACTACTACTGCTACTGTACTACTGCTACTGTACTACTACTGATGCTACTGTACTACTACACTACTGTACGACTATTACTGAGGCTACTGTACTACTACTACTGATGCTACTGTACTACTACTACTACTGCTACTACTCTACTACTATTATCTCTAAGCTCTGGTTCTGTGTGTCCATCAGACCACTGTAAACCAGCCCAGGGGTGTGATTTTACTGACGCTCAGCGGCCCCTGGTGGTGGATATGGACCTGACCCTGGTGGTGGACGGTTCAAGGGAGATCCGGGCCGATCAGTACGCTGGCGTCCAGGAGCTTCTGGGCTCAGTGGTGAAGCAGGTAGCCTGGAGCCCCAAACCCAGCGTGGCTGACGGCCGGGCCAGAGTGGCCCTTCTCCAGACCAGTGGTTCTCTGCTCCCCCAGACTTCCCAGGCCGTCAAGGTAGAGTTTGACCTGCAGAAGTACCACAACCACATTGGTCTACAGACACATCTGAGGAGCATGCAGCAGCAGGGAGGAGTGTCGTCTCTGGGGCAGACCCTGGAGTACGCTCTGAGCAAGGTGTTCCTCAAGGCCACCAGGCCCAGGAAGAGTAGAGTGGTGCTGGCTGTGGTGGGGACCGAGACAGCCCACTGGGACCAGGCCAAGCTGGCCTACATTTCCCAGAAGGCCAAGTGTCAGGGCGTTTCCCTGTTTGTGATCGCGGTGGGCGACCATTACAACAGCACACAGGTGGAGGAGTTGGCGAGCACGCCGTCAGAGCAGCACCTGCTCCATCTGTGGCACGTGAAAGAGTGGGAGAGAGGCTACGCACTGCGCTTCTTCAGAGCCTTCCTCAGGGTCCTCAGCAGTAAGGAACACTAGCATGCTTCTTCATCTGGTTGTCTCTTGAGGGAGAGATAATTATGCCAGAATAAATCATACATTTTAACATTTGCATTTGTATTTATTAGAGATCCCATTAGCTGCTGCCAAGGCAGTGCTACTGTGTGTCCTAACTCTCTCACTTCTCCCTCACTATTTCAGAGGGAGGGAACAGCTACCCTCCTGCCCGTCTCAAACTCAAGTGTGAGCAGATGCTGGGACAGGAACAGGGACAAGGACAGGCAGAGTGGGATGTGTGGAAAGAGGAAGAGGAGTACACAGATGAGGAGGAGTTCCTGGAGCACACTGGTGTATTTCCGACTCAGATAGCTCTTGACCAGGTTGACACTATAGATGCCTTCTCCAGGGGAGATGGAGCCACTTCACCGCCCCGGCCACAGCCAAACTCTAATGGTAATCAGTAACCCCACATTTATAACAGAACTTCTATTTCTCTCTCTCTCACGTTCCCTCGTATCCCACTGCATGAGTAGTCTCAGTTTGCAACCTCATACTGCATGTCTTCCTCCCCGTTTACAAACCTGCTTGTTCTGCTTTTAGCCCACTGTAAGTTGGATGTGGACAGTGACACTAACTGCGGGGACTATGGCCAGCGATGGCACTTTAACAAAACGCTCTGTGCATGCTTGCCTTTTTGGTACGGCGGTTGTGACGCCAACCGTTTTAGCACGGAAAACGAATGCTTTGACACGTGTGGCACTTCCAGTAAGTCCCCCCAGCCCTCTACTGAACATCATGTGGAGGTCATAGATGTAGAGCTCTGTTAGCCACAACCTGAATTACAACGACTGTTGTGATGTTTGTCAAATGCTGAATCACATAATGCTGCATGAGAGGAGAACACTATTTGTTCTATTTGCATTCTCAAATCAGGAGGCTTTCAGTTGAGAGAATTCTAATGAGCTGAACCCTTAACATTAGTGACTGTAATATACCTTGTTTAAACAGTATGGCAATTACAGGATTGAAATTACAAAAGTTGTGATGCCATTTTTGTCAGTTGTCATGTTGTTTCATGTTGTCATGTTGTCATGTCAGCTGCGAGGTCATCATTCACAGCACTACGCCAGACATTTTCTTCTAATGTTATGTGTTCACAGATCACACAACCCTCCTGAGGACAGAGGAAAGTACAGTTCTTAACCAGGGTAAGGACCACATCTCTCTCTAATTTTGTATGCAATAATACATGTGAAAAGACAGCAGGCTCAGGTCTGTACAATAGTGTAAAAGGCATGAGTCTCAACCTTTGGCTTTGTCCTCTCCCCTCTCCTCTCCTCTCCTCTCTCTCTTTCCTCTCCTCTCTCTCTCTTTTCTCTTTCTCTCTCTTTTCTCTTTCCTCTCTCTTTTCTCTTTCCTCTCCTCTCCCCTCTTTCTCTCTCCTCTCTCTCTCTTTTCTCTTTCCTCTCCTCTCCCCTCTTTCCTCTCCTCTCCCCTCTTTCCTCTCCTCTCCTCTCTTTTCTCTCTCCTCTCTCTCTCTTTTCTCTCTGCTCTCCTCTCCTCTCTCTCTCTTTTCTCTTTCCTCTCCTCTCCTCTCTCTCCTCTCCTCTCTCTTTTCTCTTTCCTCTCCTCTCCCCTCTCTCTTTCCTCTCCCTCCTCTTCCCCAGATGCATGTTTCATCAAACAGGACAAGGGAGGTTGTGAGAACTACACTCTGAAGTGGTACTTTGACACGATACAGAGCGAGTGCTCCCGTTTCTGGTATGGCGGCTGTGGCGGCAACGGTAACCGCTTCGAGACGCAGGAGGCTTGCGAAGGCCTCTGTCTGAGGAGGAAATAACTCTAGCCCTTATCTTTAGCATTTAGTTGTTCTCCTTTTGGGTAAAAATGGAAATGACTGAAACAGAAGTATGAATATTTCTCTCTTTTATTCAAGTCTGTTCAAGCAGACCTAAAGTAACGGATCTGACTCTCATGCAGTCATGCAACAAACATGCATAAGGGCACTGCTGCTTTTGTGAGAATGACTTTAAAGCAATGAAATAACCTGTGTTGTCTCTTGTGGCTATTTTCCATCATCACAGATCAACAGCTACCAAACCAACTCAAGCACCAGGCAATGCACTGTTAACTTGGATGTTAACCGTAGATGTAAAGTCAGGCTGTATGTCATCCGCTCAGTGTTTGTAAATAGGATTTGTTGCACTGTGTGTCTGTTTCCTCTAACTTGACCATTTTGTTTACATACCCTACATCTCATATGTATATACTGTACTACTCTACTCCATCATGCCTATGCCGTTCTGTACCATCACTCATTCATATATCTTTATCTACATCATATTCTTTATCCCTTTACACTTGTGTGTGTGTGTATAAGGTAGTAGTTTTGGAATTGTTAGTTAGATTACTCGTTGGTTATTTCTGCATTGTCAGAACTAGAAGCAAAAGCATTTCGCTACACTCGCATTAACATCTGCTAACCATGTATATGGGACCAATAACATCTGCTAACCATGTATATGTGACAAATACATTTGATTTGATTTGGTGCTACGTGTTGAAAATAAAACTCCACAAATTCCTTAGCGGTCAGTGTATTTTTGATGCTCTTATGACCTTATTCTACTGATATTGATTCTGAATGGATACTGGGCTGGATTAAGAAATCATAACAATATCCCAGGCCAATGAAGAGACACACAGATATGTCCAATATTAGAAGGAAATACATGCGTATGTATACATTCAGTAAGTTACTAAATACAATTTCTAGTGGAACACTGACTCACCTAATGATGAAGCCATGGGCTACTCACGGTGATGGCCGATGCACTCGTCGTCATGGCGATAGCCTATCTCAAGATGAGCTACTTTTTAAAACAGTGCTGCTGTTCACAAAAGAAATGGGAGTTTATTATTTATTTATATTGGTTTTACAGGCTGATTAGTCTTTCAGGTGTATGCATTTGCTTTCCAAACTGTATGTTTTTTCACACAATATTATTTTTTAATCTGCAAAAGGCAAACCTACAGCAGCAACCTACCATAGAAATATAATCCATAGATGGCTGTTCCCATTCAAATCAGGACTGGTAGCTATTGCTAGTACCCATGTGTATAACAGTCAAATTGCCAGGGTAAGAGATTCCAAAACTCTTCTATGGATTATCTGTCTATGGCCACAACGAAACAAGCTGTAACCTATATTTGGTGCATATGCTGCCCAAATTGTGCCCTTCCCGGCTGTAGGCATACCAGTAGCTGCCCAAATTAAGGAAACACTTGAGTAAATGAGGGATACAAAGTATATGTTATGATGTGGGATGCATTTTCCTGGCATGGTTTAGGTCCACCTCTAGAATCTATGCCAAGTCGCAATGAAGCTGTTCCGGCAGCTCGTGGCCTAACACCCTATAAACACTATGTTGGTGTGGGCTCCTGTGCTGGATTTCTTTTTTAAAGATTGACATTTTTTATTTGTTTTTGCCTCTTGGGCCCAGCCCGACTCACACAAAGAAATTATGTATTAGTCAGTTACCCAATCAAGGCAGGACCCCCCAGTTACCCATGTGGGCCCCCTACCTCCTCCCCTCCCCTCATTTGATGATTAGCAGAGAGGCAGCATGCTGTCTACACTCCTTGAGATTGGGCTCCTGAATCATCCCATCGTTGGCGGTGCTGGTAAAAAAAAAACTAAATATATACAGTGGGGCAAAAAAAGTATTTAGTCAGCCACCAATTGTGCAAGTTCTCCCACTTAAAAAGATGAGAGAGTCCTGTAATTTTCATCATAGGTACACTTCAACTATGACAGACAAAATGAGAATTTTCTTCTCTCCAGAAAATCACATTGTAGGACGTTTTAATGACTTTATTTGCAAATTATGGTGGAAAATAAGTATTTGGTCAATAACAAAAGTTTATCTCAATACTTTGTTATATACCCTTTGTTGGCAATGACAGAGGTCAAACGTTTTCTGTAAGTCTTTCACACACTGTTGCTGGTATTTTGGCCCATTCCTCCATGCAGATCTCCTCTAGAGCAGTGATGTTTTGGGGCTGTTGCTGGGCAACATGGACTTTCAACTCCCTCCAAAGATTTTCTATGGGGTTGAGATCTGGCTAGGCCACTCCAGGACCTTGAAATGCTTCTTACACAGCCACTCCTTCGTTGCCCGGGCGGTGTGTTTGGGATCATTGTCATGCTGAAAGACCCAGCCACGTTTCATCTTCAATGCCCTTGCTGATGGAAGAAGGTTTTCACTCAAAATCTCACGATACATGGCCCCATTCATTCTTTCCTTTACACGGATCAGGAGTCCTGGTCCCTTTGCAGAAAAACAGCCCCAAAGCATGATGTTTCCACCCCCATGCTTCACAGTAGGTATGGTGTTCTTTGGATGCAACTCAGCATTCTTTGTCCTCCAAACACAACGAGTTGAGTTTTTACCGAAATGTTCTATTTTGATTTGATCTGACCATATGACATTCTCCCAATCTTCTGGATCATCCAAATGCTCTCTAGCAAACTTCAGACGGGCCTGGACATGTACTGGCTTAAGCAGGGGGACACGTCTGGCACTGCAGGATTTGAGTCCCTGGCGGCGTAGTGTGTTACTGATGGTAGGGTTTTTTACTTTGGTCCCAGCTCTCTGCAGGTCATTCACTAGGTCCCCCTGTGTGGTTCTGGGATTTTTGCTCACCGTTCTTGTGATCATTTTGACCCCACGGGGTGAGATCTTGCGTGGAGCCCCAGATCGAGGGAGATTATCAGTGGTCTTGTATGTCTTACATTTACTAATAATTGCTCCCACAGTTGATTTCTTCAAACGAAGCTGCTTACCTATTGCAGATTCAGTCTTCCCAGCCTGGTGCAGGTCTACAATTTTGTTTCTGGTGTCCTTTGACAGCTCTTTGGTCTTGGCCATAGTGGAGTTTGGTGTGTGACTGTTTCAAGTTGTGGACAGATGTCTTTTATACTGATAAGTTCAAACAGGTGCCATTAATACAGGTAACGAGTGGAAGACAGAGGAGCCTCTTAAAGAAGTTACAGGTCTGTGAGAGCCAGAAATCTTGCTTGTTTGTAGGTCACCAAATACTTATTTTCCACCATAATTTGCAAATAAATTTATAAAAAATCCTACAATGTGATTTTCTGGATTTTTTTCCCTCATTTTATCTGTCATAGTTGAAGTGTACCTATGATGGAAATTACAGGCCTCATCTTTTTAAGTGGGAGAACTTGCACAATACTTTTTTGCCCCACTGTAATAAGACTGTATAATACTGTATATATTTCCTTATTTTTGCAGCCTATTGGGTCCCCTACGGGCCTGGGTCCAGGGGCTTCAGCCCCGGTAAGCCCCTGCATTAATCCTGCCCTGAATGGGTATGCTGTTGTGTTTTGATATACAAATTAAACTTGCGACAGTCATTGATAACAGCTATGGTTTGAGAATGTGGACACTGTTAATGCAAAGGGTTGGTTTCAGTCCTGGTCATGGCCTGGTTTGTTAACGTTACAAATTTGAGACTATGAGAGAAGACTATAGTGCTAAATAAACACTAAAAACTATAGTTAATAATAGCAGTTCATAAAGGGTTCATTCATCATACCAAACTTTATTGACACTTCTTGAGCAGTTTAACATAAACAGATATCAGGCATTGCATAATTGTGACTTCAGTGAATGTCATTACAAACAAAGGGTTAACATCTACTCGTATTTTGCGACAGGATTTCCAGAAGCTTCTCTTATATTAATTAGCTTTAAAATATACTATGTACAAAAGTCTACAACATAGATCAAAACTCTGGGGTGAAGATGTTGAGGACTATTGTGTGTGGTTGTGTGAGTGTGTGTCAGCGAGAGTGCGAGGGCCTGAAAGGGGCAGTTTATTTCCAGACTTTGACGATGCCGTCTCTGGACGAAGTGACGATGAAGCCCTGTGTGGTCTGGAAAGTGGCGATGTCAGTGATGATGTCATGGTGGCCCACGGGGAGGGACTCTGGGCCCCTGCGGGGTGCGTCCTCTGTGGCTCCACTCTTCTGTTTGCTGTGGATCTCCTGACAGGACAGGGAATGTAGGTCAATCTCTACCTGTCTTGTGGTTTCTTATTCATACATGTTTATAACACTGCACATCATTTGCTCTCCCGGGGACAGAAATGATGTATTGAACACCTCATTGTAGGACCAGGTGCTTAGAGGAATACACTGAATACACTGCCACTGTCCTATCAGGGCATACCTGTACAACCTCGGTGCCCTCGATGATCTTGCGGCTGTAGAGGACTGAGGGACAGTGCAGCGGTTCATTGGCTCCACCTGCCACGATGTAGGACCTCTCTGGGTAAGCCAAGTCCCAGAACCTGGTAATAACACAGAACACAGTATAGAAATAAGACTTGACTGACAAAACAAACAAGCTAACGCCATCCAACACACTTCTTGGCTAAGCCAAATTGTCAAACACAAACTTAAATGTCATCCGGCAAACATACATGGTCAGAACTGGGTTAAATATATCAGAAGGATGGTTAGTCCAGTCAAGACTATTGCAAACATACCTGATTCTCATGTCGGAGCCGGCTGTGAGGAGGAGGGGGTTCCCGTCTGCAGGGCTGCAGTAGATCCCATGGACACTGTGGGGGGACGGCTGCAACTCTGAGAGAGGGGGAGCAGAGCTGGCCCACAGCGTGAACTTCCTGTCCCCAGTCTCCATGTCCCACATGGATACCTCATTGTTGCCCTGGACCGCTACAAAACAGCAACAAAACACACAAATAATAGTTTGATTTGCCCCTCAAAGAAAGGTTTTGTTAATAAAGATAAAAAAATATGATGACATCGAGTCTCACCAGCAATGACGGAGGATTGGTAGAGCGGGTGCATGAGCAGCCGTCTGATTCGTGCTCGGGTAGGGTGGGAGTGGTTTGAGATGGGGAGCTGGAACCGCATGTCCCAGCATGCCATAGTGCCGTTGCTTGTACCTGTGTGTGGACGAATCAGAATAGGATTCAGTGGACTCCTGATAAGTGCATGTCAGATAAGTCACAACTCTGTTTAAGTTTTCAATGCAGTTTTCAGACAAAATTCATTAAACATTTTCATACACACAACATGCACCACATCCACCCACGTGCTCACACCAACACCCACGCACCCAGGCAGAGCCAGCACTGGTGCATGTCCACGGTGAAGGAGGTGATGAGGCCCAGGCGGAGGTCGTGGCGGAGGGTCCAGGCATTGGAGTTGGAGCGCAGGTCCCAGCCCACCAGGGAGCCGTTCACCGTGGCATAGGCCAGCACAGACTGGGCTCCAGAATTAAAATGGTGGACGTCCACCACGCAGCCGTCATCCTTCTGGTCCAGGAACCTGAGAGGACAGTCGATATAACAGTAAAATGTGGAGTAACTCATTATTACATTGTGGCATCAAAATGATACTACAGTATTTACTGCATGATAATGATAACTACATGATACTGCAGTATTTACTGCAAGATAATGATAACTACATGATACTGCAGTATTTACTGCATGATAATGATAACTACATGATACTGCAAGTCCATTGGTGGTGGATGAGGTGAGTTTCCCCCTACTATGTAAAAGTTGATTTATTTTTCATTATTTTATTTCACCTTTATTTAACCAGGTAGGCTAGTTGAGAACAAGTTCTCATTTACAACTACGACCTGGCCAAGATAAAACATAGCAGTGCGACACAAACAACAAAACAGAGTTACACATGGAATTAACAAGCGTACAGTCAATAACACAATAAAATAAAGTCTATATACAGTGTGTGTGTAAATGGTGTGAGGAGGTAGGCAATAAATAGGCCATAGGAGCACATAATTACAATTTAGCAGATTAACACTGGAGTGATAAATGAGCAGATGATGTGCAAGTAGAGATACTGGTGTGCAAAAGAGCAGAAAAGTCAATAAAAACAATATGGGGATGAGGTAGGTAGATTGGGTGGGCTATTTACAGATGGACTATGTACAGTTGCAGCGATCGGTTAGCTGCTCAGATAGCTGATGTTTAAAGTTAGTGAGGGAAATATAAGTCTCCAGCTTCAAAGTGCTTTGTGTACCTCGGTAGAAAAGCATTATATAAATCCAATAAATAATAATTATATCAACTACAGTAAATAAAACCAACTTTATTCTTGATCAACCCATGATGGATAGTACATACCTGGTCTGAAAGGGGTTAACTTTGGGTGATTTGGGGGGCTTGTTAGCCTCGATGGCCAGGAGCTGGATGGAACCGTTGTCTGAGGCAGCAGCCAGGTAGTGTGACCCCTGACAGAAGGTCAACGTCTTCACGTGGCCCCCGATGCGGGAGTACGTCAGCACTGACCTGTAAGACAGCATCAAAACATTCACACAGGTTGGATTGAGGCCTGTTGTTCATTAGTTTTTCCATCAACGTTTTGGTCATTTATAGCAGACGCTCTTATCCAGAGTGACGCCCTTATCCAGAGTGACGCCCTTATCCAAGTGCATTCCAAGGAAATCTAAGATGGTCAACACAGGTAGAGCACATCGGTGAAAAGGTGAGCTCCTCCGATGAGCCTCTACTGACTACCCATCCCGCATGCGGGAGCGTAATCATCCCATGAAACGAATTAGCATAACGCAACGGACATAAATATCCCTAGAAAATATTGCTATTCATGAAAATCACAAATGAAATATATTGAGACACAGCTTAGCCTTTTGTTAATCACCCTGTCATCTCAGATTTTCAAAATAAGCTTTACAGCAAAAGCTAGACAAGCATTTGTGTAAGTTTATCGATAGCCTAGCATAGCATTTTGTCCAGCTAGCAGCAGGTAACTTGGTCACGGAAATCAGAAAAGCAATCAAATTCAATCGTTTACCTTTGATGAACTTCGGATGTTTTCACTCACGAGACTCCCAGGTAGATAGCCAAAGTTCATTTTTTCCCAAAATATTATTTTTGTAGGCGAAATAGCTCAGTTTGTTCTTCATGTTTGGGTGAGAAATCGCCCGGAAATTGCAGTCACGAAAACGGCAACAAATATTTCAAATTAGCTCCATAATATCGACAGAAATATGGCAAACGTTGTTTATAATCAATCCTCAATGTGTTTTTCTAATATCTATTCGATAATATATCCGTCGGGACAATTAGATTTCAGTAGGACCGATTGGAGTAATGGCTACCTCTGTATTTTACGCGAGAGTCACCCTGGGAGTCATAAGGTGACCAGTTACGCAATGTAGCCGCCTACGGCTATTCTTCAACATAAATGCGTAAAACTACGTCACAATGCTGTAGACACCTTGGGGAATACGTAGAAAGCGTAAGCTGGTTGATGGCACATTCACAGCTCAATAGGGACTCATTGGAACGCAGCGCTTTCAAAATATGGGGCACTTCCGGATTGGATTTTTCTCAGGCTTTCGCCTGCAACATCAGTTCTGTTTTACTCACAGACAATATCTTTACAGTTTTGGAAACGTTAGAGTGTTTTCTATCCAAAGCTGTCAATTATGTGCATATTCTAGCATCCTGTCCTCACAAAATATCCCGTTTAAAACGGGAACGTTTATTTTTCCAAAAATGAAAATACTGCCCTTAGAGTCGCAACAGGTTTTAATACACTTCCATATACAGTGCCTTCAGAAAGTACTCACACCCCTTGACTTTTTTCACATTTTGTTGTGATACAGCCTGAATGAATTCTGAATGAAAAGCTGAAATGTCTTGAGTGATGAGTATTTCTGTCTATAATAAATCCCTTTTGTGGGGAAAAACTAATTCCGATTGGCAGGACCTGTCTCCCCAATGGGTGGGCCTGGCTCCCAAGTAGGTGGACCTATGCCCTCCCAGGCCCACTCATGGCTCCACCCCTTCCCAGTCATGTGAAATGCCATTCTGTACCATCACTCACTAATATATTTTTATGTACATATTCCTCATCCCTTTACACTTGTGTATATAAGATAGTTGTTGTGAAATTGTTAGGTTAGATTACTCGTTGGTTATTACTGCATTGTCAGAACTAGAAGCACAAGCATTTCGCTACACTCACATTAACATCTGCTAACCATGTGTATGTGACAAATAAAATTTGATTTGATTTGAAATTGGCAGGAAATAGTAATGAATGCTCATGAAATATACTATCATGTGCACATATCAGCACATGAATCTCTTAAGTGATCATATTTTATGAAAAATTATCTGAGGAACTAAAAATATCTGAAGAATGTGTTTATGTGGAGGCTAACCTTAACACCAAAGGTTTTTTGCAGCTTGACATTGTCCACTAGTGGGAACTTAAACATAACTGTCAACAAAATATCTAATTGGTTTAGAATAAAAAAAGTTAAGAACATAACAACCAGATTAATTAGTTGAAACATTAAATCTTCTGACCCACTAGAATTGTGATACAGTGAATTTTAAGTGAAATAATCTGACTGTAAACAATTGTTTGAAAAATTACTTGCGTCATGCAACTTTGCAAAACTATAGTTTGGTTTCAGCGTAGCCTAGTGTTTTGAGCGTTGGACTAGTAACCGAAAGATTGAAATCCCCGAGTTGACAAGGTACAAATCTGTCATTCTGCCCCTGAACAAGGCAGTTAACCCACTGTTCCTAGGCCGTTATTGAAAATAAGAATTTGTTCTTAACTGACTTGCCTAGTTAAATAAAGGGTAAATAAAAATAAAAACAAGAAATTGGTGGAGTGGTTGAAAAAACGAGTTTTAATGACTCCAACCTAAGTGTATGTAAACTTCTGATTTCAAATGTACATACACCAATCTGGACCTACCATTTACACACACCAATCTGGACCTACCAACTACACACACACACCAATCTGGCAGGGTAGGTGTTGGACTAGTAACCAAAAGGTTGCAAGTTCAAATCCCCGAGCTGACAAGGTACAAATCTGTCATTCTGCCCCCGAACAGGCAGCTAACCCACTGTTCCTAGGCCGTCATTGAAAATAAGATTTTGTTCTTAACTGACTTGCCTGGTAAAATAAAAAATAAATAAACACACACATAAACCAATCTGGACCTACCATCTACACACACACCAATCTGGAACTGCCATCACTCTACACATGCAGAGAAAGTCTCAAGATCCTTTGTAAGAACACTTCTAAAATACGACCCCTTCCACCATATGCTTCCACCCCAATGATGGTCTAAGTCTAACCCACCCCAATGATGGTCTAACCCTAACCTACCTCAATGATGGTCTAAGTCTAACCCACCCCAATGATGGTCTAACCCACCCCAATGATGGTCTAAGTCTAACCCACCCCAATGATGGTCTAAGTCTAACCCACCCCAATGATGGTCTAACCCACCCCAATGATGGTCTAACCCACCCCAATAATGGTCTAACCCACCCCAATAATGGTCTAACCCACCCCAATGATGGTCTAAGTCTAACCCACCCCAATGATGGTCTAAGTCTAACCCACCCCAATGATGGTCTAAGTCTAACCCACCCCAATGATGGTCTAAGTCTAACCCACCCCAATGATGGTCTAAGCCACCCCAATGATGGTCTAAGCCACCCCAATGATGGCCTAACCCAGAGCCACTCCTTAAAGCTGAGATCTGCATAAGGTGAAGCAGCACCACTGGTGGCCGCAGGTGCGATTGTTATTGTTTTTAAATGTGGCAGAGGAGCATCCTGCATCGTGGTGAACAAAAATCACAGTACATAATCTGCTGTTCTGTCGCACGTTCAATGATGTGCAAAATACGTTTGAAGTAACGTCTTTGTTGTTTTAATACTGCAAGCGGACGTGTCAGTTTCACCGCTACAGATTCCAGCTTTAGCTAAACTGGAGCTGGTTGGTTATTGGTTACTACTTGGTTAACTGGTTGGTTATTGGTTATTACTTGGTTAACTGGTTGGTTATTGGTTACTACTTGGTTAACTGGTTGGTTATTGGTTATTACTTGGTTAACTGGTTGGTTGCTACTAGGTTAACTGGTTGGTTGTTGTTTACTACTTGGTTAACTGGTTGATTGTTGGTTACCACTTGGTTAACTGGTTGGTTATTGGTTACTACTTGGTTAACTGGTTGGTTATTGGTTACTACTTGGTTAACTGGTTGGTTATTGGTTATTACTTGGTTAACTGGTTGGTTATTGGTTATTACTTGGTTAACTGGTTGGTTGCTACTAGGTTAACTGGTTGGTTGTTGTTTACTACTCGGTTAACTGGTTGGTTGCTACTAGGTTAACTGGTTGGTTGTTGTTTACTACTTGGTTAACTGGTTGGTTATTGGTTATTACTTGGTTAACTGGTTGGTTATTGGTTACTATTTGGTTGGCGTACCTGGTGGTAGTGGTTTTGCCCTCCATCTTCTGGCTGTCCCAGACCTTGACGGTGCCGTCGTTGGAGGCCGTGGCGAAGATGGAGTGCTCGTCTGACACACGGATACGGTTGACAGCAGACTTGTGCTCATGGAGGTGGGCCACTAGAAGACCCTTAGGGTGCCACCCTGCAGAGCAAAACAACAACACAATGTGGATGTGGAGGGGCCCTGACTAACCCTACTGCTCATTGACATTTCTGCTGTGCTTAGTCCAAATTGGCAAGAAACACACCTCTAGTGGTATATTCAACAATATAATGACCAAAAAATAATACATTGTGGAGTCAATAGTTTGACTTTATTTTATTTTTTACAGGGACATGGCACTACTTTATGGCACTACTTTACCTGGCGGAGGCGGACGACTCTCCCATTCAGCGCTCTCCATCATCTGCTTGGCCATGCGCTCTGCGCTGCACTGCTCCCTTTTCTGCTGCACCAGATGTTGAAGCTCCGCCTTGCACGTGTTGAGACGACGCTGATAGGTTGAGACTGCGCCTGCAGACTGCCCCACAGGGACACCAAGGGAGGCTGTGGTCTTCCTGGTCTGAGTCCCCGCCCCTTCAGGCACCTGGTGGAGTACACAGAGATAGAAGGTAGACTACCAGAGTGGACCAGGCTATAAAATAAATCAATTAGTATATCAATCAATAGATCATTCAACCCTCGTCCCTGCTTATTCTTAGCAGACATCATAGGTTAACCCCTTATGTACCGTGGGGAGCTGTGGTGCCGTAGCCGCTGACTCCTGAGAGCCAAACATGCTCTTCCACTCTTCATTCATGTTGGAGTCCTGTTTGGTGTGTTTCCGGGCTGAAGACAGAAAGAGAAATACAGAAAAAGCTAAGAAACACTAGTTAAGAAGCATTCAGCACTGGAGGTCAAAAGCTTGGGGACTGTTGGATTAAATAGCCATTAAGTTGAAGGGGGCTCCCTATTTTCAGCTCTTCCAATAAGCCATGGAGAAGGCACTACGGTTTCAAACATCTAATGAAAATACTAACGGGAGACGGCAGGCATTAAAAGGAGTTGAAGGCCAATGCAGATACAACAGGTTTTAAGACCACCAGACTACGTGAAGCAGTTGGGAGCTGGGGGATATGCTAATCACAGGACATGTTATAGTGAGTAGTTAAATTAGTCACCAGCAGCAGTCCAACACTCCAAAAGGACAGTTCCATGCGATTGAAACATACCAGCTGCAACACACAGTTACTTTTAGCCCACCGTAAATTGTGTCAGACAAGATACTAACAGTGCATATGAAAAAACACTCCAAAACGCCAAACAGGTTAGATGTTAATATACTGTACCTGTTATCCTATGGCGTAGATACATAACACAATCTTTCAGTATGTCCCTGAATAAATACTTTCTATTGAATACCATGGAGTCTAGACCCATATGGGATTTAACTGGTATAGTATTACTTAAACAGACTAAGGGCCTTAGATCCATTGTTTACACTACTGCCAGAGAGCACACACGCCTTTTTAACAAAACGTGATTTGCCCTTATGGGAGTCTGCCTGGTATGTTAACAAAACTCAAGACCAGTCGGACATTTTATTTGACTACAGGGAAAAGAAGATGTTTGTGTGCTGCCGCAGGAATAGCCAAATAAAGGTTTGAACTGAACACTAACATGTCCTGCTCTGTCGTGTGTAGACAGCCACAGAGGTAATGAGAAAATGTGAAAACTCTGCTTGTCCTGATGCAGTTTAACCCATCTAGTGAATTAAATGTAATGAGGCGATGTGGGTAATCTGGGGGAAATGATGTCTGTATGGGATTATTTGTTATGCACATCATTACAGGCTAAACCACACCAGCAATATACCAGATGCTGTGGTGATGAAGTCTGCAAACAGAAATTACAGGTCATTGATATCAAACATGGGGAAAATATAACAACTATAAATCAACCTATCCAATCTTTTCAGTGTCTACACACAAGTGTTTTTTTCTTCTTCAATATTTGGGCAAAAGATCAGAATTGGGGTGTCTGTGTAAATGCAGCCTTTGGGTTTGTGTACCCCTCTGCTATTACAGGGGTGTACTTTGACCACCAGGTGTCAGTGGCGTCCCCACCTCTCTTGTCCTCGGCCTCCTGTTTAGGTTTGACCAGGTCCACCTGGCGTCCCATGATGCCCAGCGTGGCCAGGTCAATGACCCCACTCTGGACTGCCTCCCCCAGGTGGCTCTGGTCTCCCATGTTGGCCTTGGCCTTGTTGGACTTGAGCATGAAGTCCTTCAGTGCTAGCAGCTTATCCTCTTCAGCCTCCGTCATCCCCTAGAATAAACAATTATCACCATCGTTGTGATCATCATCATCATAACAATAATGGTCAAACGTTGTGCATTATATGGAGACATTACATTTCCCATCCATGTAACGTTGAGACATCACCCCGCCCTCTGACCTGAGAGAGCAGTTTCTTAAGCAGCTGGGCAATGGCGGGGTCCTCCGGAATGGGGCATTCTGGGAGTGAGCCGCTGCGCTTCTTCTGCCGCAGCAGCAGGTGGCGGAAGAGGCTGGCGATGTCTTTGGAGCGCAGGGAGTAGTCGAAGATGGAGCGGCTCACTGGCTCCTTCAGCACACTCAGAAGTACTATCTCTTTATCAATCTGAGAGGAAACACAGCCTCATTTAACATAGCACAGTATCACACCATAACATAGCATAGCACAGTATACCATAACATAACATAGCACAGTACACCATAACATAGCATAGCACAGTATACCATAACATAACATAGCACAGTACACCATAACATAGCATAGCACAGTATACCATAACATAACATAGTACAGTACACCATAACACAGCACAGTACACCTTATCATAGCACAGTACACCATAGCAAAGCAAAGCACAGCACACCATAACATAGTACAGTACACCATAGCATAGCATAGTACACCATAACATAGCACAGTACACCATAGTATAGCACACCATAACATAGCACAGTACAGCACACCATAACATAACACAGTACAGTACACCATAACACAGTACAACATAGCATAGCACTCCATAACATAGTATAGCACACCATAACATAGCATAGTACAGCACACCATAACATAGCATAGTACAGCACACCATAACATAGCATAGTACAGTACACCATAACACAGTACAACATAGCATAGTATACACTAACATAGTATAGCACACCATAACATAACATAGTACACCATAACATAGTACAGTACACCATATCATAGCACAGTAGACCATAACATAGCACAGTATAACATAGCATAGTATACACTAACATAGCATACCATACCATAACATAGCACACCATAGCATAGCACAGCAGACCATAACCTAGCATAGCACAGCATAACATAGCGAAGCACAGCACACCATAACATAGCACAGTACAACACACCATAACATAGCACCTCATAACATAGCGAAGTACAGCACGCCATAGCCTAGCATAGTACACCATAACATAGCATAGCACAGACCAGCACACCATAACATAGCACAATACAGCACACCATAACCAAGCATAGCAAAGTACAGCACACCATAGAATAGCACCACATAACATAATTTAATAAGAGTCTGGGAGATTCTTTCAATGTGTTACACGTGAAGATGGTAAATGAGCGTGTGTGGAGGTCTTACCTGTATGATGGGCTGGGTGATGAAGGGGTTGAGGTGAGGCATCAGTTTGCAGTAGACGTCTGCTATGTTGAGATGCTGGGCCACCACGGTGATGAAGCCCACCGCCCCGTAGCGGATCCACAGGTTGGGGTGGCACAGGAATGGGGCTTTCAAAATAAGGGGAAAAGTTCATCACAAAAAGTGCCTTTTATACATAGTATAATAACAACATTATCCTTCTCCTGCCGTCTCTAAGCTCCTCTCTACCCCATCTCACCGATGTCACTGACAAACTCGTAGATGTGTGGTTTCTGCAGCAGGCCCAGCTGGCACATGCAGGTGAGAGAGTTGAGGGCCTTGTAGATGACAAACTCCTCCGCATCACTCAGACCCTGCTGCAGGAGGGGCTTCAGGATGGATGAGCTCTGCCAGCCCACGTACGCCGCCACACCTGGAGGAAATGGAGAGAGAGAGAGATGGAAAGAGATGGAACGATAGGGAGAGAGGGAAAGAGAGGGAGAGATGGAAAGAGAGGGAGAGAGAGAGATGGAAAGAGAGGGAGAGAGATGGAAAGAGAGGGAGAGAGAGATGGAAAGAGAGGGAAAGAGATGGAACGAGGGAGAGAGAGATGGAAAGAGAGGGAAAGAGATGGAACGAGAGGGAGAGAGGGAAAGAGAGAGAGAGATGGAAAGAGAGGGAGAGAGAGATGGAGAGAGAGGGAGAGAGATGGAAAGAGAGAGAGAGAGATGGAAAGAGAGGGAGAGAGATGGAAAGAGAGAGAGAGAGATGGAAAGAGAGGGAGAGAGAGAGAGATGGAAAGAGAGGGAGAGAGATGGAAAGAGAGGGAGAGAGATGGAAAGAGGGAGAGAGATGGAAAGAGGGAGAGAGATGGAAAGAGGGAGAGAGATGGAAAGAGGGAGAGTAAAAGAGAAAATTAAAAGACAGAGACCAAGAGGAAGTGGGGAGGAGGGGGAGGCAGGGAGAGAGTGGAAAGCGAAAGACGGGTCATTGAAGAGAAAATACATTCTAGGATCTCTATATCTCGGAGACTTCCTGCATGTACACATCCTGCTTTGTCCATTAGCATATTTGAGTGACTAAGTGTGGGCACCGTGTCTGTGACACAGTCCTGCCCCTTACCCACGATGCTGTCGAAGAAGGCTCCCCGGAGGTGCCAGTCATTCTTGTCGTTCAGGAAAGTGATCATGTGGGACAGGAGCACGTCGTTGGCCTTCTGCCGGCCGAAGAAGACGCAGAGCCGCGTGATGCCATTCTCCATCAGAGACTGCTTGACGATGTTCTCCGAGTCGCTCAGTAACGTAACCACCTTCTGCTGCACCATCTCATGAAGCGCCTGCAGCTCTGTCAGGAGGAACAGGAAGTCAAAACAGAATATAATTTTCCCAAGGGAGCGTTCGGTGGGGCATTCAGTATCAATGTTTCGGTGATAAACCTCTACCTCCGATCTGATATTTGAGAGAGAGGAGGCCTTAAAATTACCAGAGTCGTAGTTCTCGTTGGGGTGGAGGGTCTCCTCTGTGTCCTCCCCATTCAAGTCGTGCTCCATATTCAGGTTATTCTCCTGAACGAGCTCTAAAAAACGCAAAGCTGTCTCAGCCAGGTGGGCTATGTTCTCTGAGAAAAGGAGAGAGGTGAATGGATAGGCATTACAAACAACATAAATACTGTCAACCTTTGGACAATTAAGTGTGTAATCATATTCAGAGGGACCAGTGGTCATTGTCAGCCCAACTGACCTGCGTATGCCAGCCTGACGATGGTGGCGTCGTCCTGCGCCAGGTGGGCGATGCCTGGCAGGATGTACTCTGGGTAGATGTTGACATCGTTACGGGGAACCTCCTTCACCAGCGCCAGCACCTTGGCTAGGGTGCGCACGGCCTGGGCCCTAACCCGTGGCGCCAGGTCGCTGCAGAAGTGCAGCAGGTATGGCGTGATGCGGTCCAGCAGCGTCTCCACCCTGAGGCGGCCCGCCAGGTGCAGCACCAGCTCCAGAGCTGCCAGCTTGGAGTCGCACGAACGCAGTGTCTGGAGGCAGGAGGTGATGACAGACACCAGCACCACCAGACCCTGCTCCTCCTTGGTCGACACCACACTCGACTCCTGGTCCCCCTTCTCAGGCTTCTCCGTCGACCCACCTGACCCTCCCCCGCGGAGGTTATGGAGGATGTTATCCAGGTCCTTGCGGATGACCAGCACACGCTCGTCTGCCGACTGGAAGGTCTCCTTGGCAAACTGGGCCATGTAGGGCTGCAGAAAGGTATAGAAGATGTCTGGGAAGGCGTTACCTCTCTGCTGCTTCAGGTACTCCTCCGCAGTCAGACGCTTCTCCGGCTCCCGCTGCACCATCTGGGCCACCTAGGAGGCGAAAAGAGGGTTTTGGTGGTTACCAGGAGACAGCGGTACACTTAACAATTGGTGCTCAGGATGAATTTAGTATTTCACAAGAACATCTTCACGTGAAGACAAACATATAGACTATTACTAGTTCTCTGATGTAATGGTCTTCTATTTTCATGAGAACATGCTCTGTCTGGAAGTGTCCTTTGCGATACGCCAGAAGTTGGGAGAGATCAAACAGTGGTACTCCCTCTGTGAAGAGTTCTGCGATCACACAACCTAAAACATGAAATAACAGCCAGGGAAGGAGAATGTACATTAGATGTTTAAACACTCTCAATGTCGATCATACAACTACTCCATGGCATCCACTTATCTCTCTCTCTATTGCCCCTAAACAGAAAATATGTTTCAGCTATGAAAGTTACCTGCTGAGAAGATATCCATTGCCTGTTTGAGCTCTCCCCTGCTCCTCTGGCTGTTGCTGGTGAGGTCCACCAGAGGGGTATTCTGGTCGCTCTCTGTGGTGAACATACTCCCATCCACAAACCTCTCGGGGGCGATGTAACATGTCCTCCGTCGAGACGTGTCAAAGAAGTAATTAAAGTCAGCTGGGTTGTCCTCAGGCAGATAGGTGGGCTTGAAGCTGGCAAAGTCTGTGAGCAGCACCCAGTTCCAGCTGGTCACCATCACGTTTTCTGTCTTAATGTCACCGTGGCGCACGCCCGATTTGTGCGCCTGGTCTACGGCGGTGAGGATCTGGAAGGCTAGCCAGCGCTTCTCCACATTGTTGAGGAAGGGTCGCGTGCTAATGCGATCATACAAGTTGTCCCGGACATACTGGCGGAAGAGGATGGCTGCTTTCTCAGTGAGGGAGGCCTTCTGGAAGGGCAGGCAGTTCTGGCACGAGTGCAATCTGATCTTTAGCTCCTCCAGCTCCTGCTTGTAGCTGGTGAGAGGTAGAGATGGGTCCTGGATGGCAAACACCTTCACCACCACCAGGCCTTCCCTGTGCTTGGCGCGGGCCACCTTAAAGAAGCGCGTGCTGCCCAGGCTCTTGTCGTACTCGTGATCATGGATGTCAGAGAAGTAGCTGTCGACAGATAGGATCTGGGCAGGAGCGATCCCTGCCAGCTGATTCCCCATGGTTCTACTTCACTCTGACCAGGGTCCTGGATTGACATAGACATGAACAATCAAACACTTGCCAAAAATAAGAAAAACTAAAACAGATTCAATGATCGTAACAGTTTGTGAATGGCTCTCAGATCAGCCAATACAACCTAAAGTAATTTCCCACCTATTGCATAATTAAGCAATAAGGCCCGAGGCAGTGTGGTATATGGCCAATATACCATTGCAAAGGGCTGTTCTTATGCAAGACGTAAAGCAGAGTGCCTGGATACAGCCCTTAGCTGTGGTATGTTGGTCATATTCCACAAACACCCAAAGTGTCTTATTGCTATTATAAAATACTTACAAACATAATTAGAACAGTAAAAATAAATGTTTTGTAATATCCGTGGTATATGGTCTCTCATACACACGGCTGAATGCTGTTTTAGCCAATCAGCCTCCAGTATCCAAACTACCCGGCTCAAAATAAACAATACACCTAGCCGGAAACCCTTCCCATACAATAAAAATGGATTTGCTACACAGTTACAGAGAGCAACCACAAAGGTGGGCTATCAAATCCAATTTTATTTGTCACATGCCCGCAATAACATTGCTAAACATGTGTATGTATAACAACGGTATGTATTCATGTAAATAGCACAGCTAGGTAAATAATAACTGTGGTTACAGTACTGGCTACAAATTGATATCTAGTTAGCTGCTTTCAAACTCGTTAAGTGCTACTTACTCTGCCATGAAAATGGGATCAAATGCATTGCCTCATCATGTAAGGATGGTACACTGTGATGATGACAGTGCAATAACATGCGCATGAATGTCAGTCTACTAAACAAAGAAAAAAAATGCATAAAAACCGAATAGTACATACTGTTTGATATACTTACAATACAAATGGAACACAGAATGCACGTGACGTTGATGAAATTACAGTGCAGGGTATTGTTTACCAGATGGTTGAGATGCGGTGTAGTGCTGTTTGGCTTCGTATCTGGTTAGCATCTAGCTAACTTCATCGGTTCTAATATGTCATCCCCATGCATTTTGCTAAGACGACTCAATTTGAAAAAATATATAAATTGAGCCTCGAGATTTAGCTTATTCCGTGGGTTTAGCTGACAGTTGAAGGAAAGTATCATTTCCTGTAAAATCCAATAAGATAAAAAATATATATATAATATCCCTCCGCAGGATGCATAGACACGTAAACAAGCGTCACTTCCGGTTCTAGATTTCACTTTCAAAACACAAACTAGATGCGAAAGCATATGTGAGAAGCCTAACGTTACATGGTTTTTTTTGATGCTTTCGTCTGAGAAGTTGCCTAATGTCAATGAACGAGAAAAAGGGACGAGGAGAGGAACTGTTTAGATGATTCAAATACAGCCCTTTATCCCCGCCCCTTCTACGCGACTAGCGTGCTGATCTCACCGGTGACCGTCCGTCAGAGAGAAGCGACAGTGGATTTTACGGAAGATGCTGAAGAAACAGGAGCGGCTGGTAAGTTTCCTGATTTCTGAATGTTATATTCATATATTTACAACACAGTATATACCCAATAGTGAGTTGTATTTAGATATAAAGCAATGTGTTGACAATGGTTTTGTTCTAAAAGGACAGTGGGGGGAGCTGGCGCAAGGGAAAGACAATGTAACGTTAGCTAGCTACAGTACAGTATAATGTTACTGTCGAGAGCTCTATGATCACGAGAGGTGAGCGTGGTGTTGTGTCGCTAAAATACTATTTACTTGCCATGTATAAATTGCTGTCATACAGGATAACGTTTGTTGTCACAGCGAACTTTGAGCTGGTTCAGGTATACATATGCAGCTTCATGTCAAAGAACAACAAAACCAACAATAGCTATCTAGGTACAAGAACTTGTAGTTTGCCATATCCCAACAACCATATCCTCGTAACTATCTATGACGGTTATATAAAGTAAAGTTAGCGTTATATTGCCCTGGCCGGTCCACTTTATTGGTGTCGTTTTCCACTAGCA
This sequence comes from Oncorhynchus kisutch, assembly GCF_002021735.2. Lineage (NCBI taxonomy): Eukaryota > Metazoa > Chordata > Actinopteri > Salmoniformes > Salmonidae > Oncorhynchus > Oncorhynchus kisutch. The sequence continues at coordinate 587,146 of NC_034175.2, read as the reverse complement.
CGGAACGGCGATGTTACTAACCCCCTGGTGATACTACCTTAAATACACGAATAGTTTTGTTCTTCTTACAATTTTAAACTAATCTATTTGCAAGCAACTAAACAACATGTAGAATTTTGCTGATCAATAAAACGTGTCAATGCAATCGTAGGTAGAGCAATGACCTAGATAGCACAACACACACTAACCACGAGGGTGTAGCTTTGGCTAAGCCTTGTTGCATTCAGTGTTCACGGTGTCGTTGTTATCGAGCATTGTGTTTTTGTTTCTGACGGGTTCATAAAGTTGACTGCATTTAATTAAGGGGATGTTGACTGAATTTAATTCAGGTGTTTGCCAATTAACTGAGTTAAATTCAGAATCCAGCAAGGCAATGCAACCAGCCACGTAAACAAACACGAACAATTAGCCTACACAGACACACATACTTACATAGTCACTTGAATGGGGCTGCATGGGTGTATCAAGTCATTCACAGTCAGACAGCCTACAATCAGAGAGAGTGTGTGTGTGTGTGTGTGAGAGAGCAACCTGAAGTTTATCATTATCGACAGACATGCTATTCTTTCTCAGAGAGAGAGCCTCTGGGGTCAAAGAGGACCACCCATTACTACAACAGAAAAAATTTCAACTAGCGTGGCGTGCACAGTAAGCCAACTGCAGACTAGGCTAAGTGCTGTAGCTTCAAAATTGCCTTGACAATGTATATAAATACTTTTGTGATGCATTTAGACTGTGTACTTAGCTAAACTGTGTTTATAATTAGGCCTGCACATTTGCAACACTTCCAATGACCAGTTTGGCAATAGCTAGATGTACGTGTTGGTGTGTGCACCATTTACATTGATTTAATAACGTCATATAAACTAGACCTGTGTTAATAACTGGGCCTATAAACGATGGACAAGAGTTCATATTGACCTTTTTGAACTTTGATTAGCCTATCCCACAACGTTTTTTAACCACAGCCCTCCTATTGGCTGCAGAGACAACATGTTTCTGTTTTAAATCTAATTTCCTCCACATCTTACAGAAGCCGTTTTGCCATGGCTTATGTCATATTCCTATGCTATCTGAGTGACTTAAACATTATAACAAAATCAATGAGTCCCATGCCATTTTATTGTATTTTTTTACATTTTAGGTTCTCCCTGAAAAGTTTAACAATTTTTGTGTTGTTAGTTCTCAAAGACAATCTTATTTAAAAAATATATTGTTAAATTATATTTTTGACATATTTTATATCTGGTTTTAGTCGTTTTGAAGTTTAAACTGAAAACATTTTACCATCCGCTAAGTGCATGTAGGGGAAACACTGCGAACACACACACATATATGCACTACTTTGTGTGGGAAACTTCGTTTTCTTTATTGGAGGAGGATAAGAATATTATGTCCCAGAAATGACCTTCCCTAGTATGCATGCCATCTGTTACTGAAGTTGATTCAGTTGAGTAGACTAAGCTACCTGGTGTTTCTGAGAGGGTCATGTACCAGGTTAGTCAGGGTGTTTGTTCTCTGATGTAAAGAGAGACAGTATTATGAAATCTGCTCAGTGCATGTTGCCTTGGTGATGAGTTTACGCAATATATTTAAATAGCTATGAAACAGGTATTAACAGCCATAGCCTACAGTGGGTGTGGTGTCTAAGATAATCACTTGTCCTGAAAAATTTGACCAAGTGCCCTCATCTCACAGACATCATAAAAAGTGGTTTAGTTAATTTCCACTGCAAAATATTGTGAGTAATGCCAGAGCATTTCAGACAGAAACATTGTTTCTGTTTAACGTCAGATTTAAAAAAAACTTGTTTAGGATGAGAATGGTATCCTTAAAATGAACTAGGCTGTGTAAATGCCCACTGTAACTCAAGTTGTTCAGTTGAGTATGCTAGGCTACCACCTGTGTTTATTCTTCGATGCAGTGTTATGAAATCTGCTCTCTGCAAGTTGCCGTGGTGATAAGTTAACACAGCGTCATTGGATGGTTACAAAAGCAAAATAGTAGGCGGCTAGGCACCTATAATAAAGTCAACCATCCTTGACCCTGTGAAGTTATTCAGTCCAGATAGGATGCCGGGCAGGGAGGGGGCTGTATCCGTGTTGTTGGGAATAGGTGTGGAGTTAGTGTGTTTGCTCTTTATGTTTGCCTGTCAAAGGGAGGGAGAGGGGTGTGGTGGCAAAGTGAAACGGGAGGCGGGCTGGTACAGCCATTGCCCAAGCCCCCTCCCTGTTTTTGCTCTGTCTGTCCTCGCTCTCTTTGCTCTGTCTGTCCTCGCTCTCTTTGCTCTGTCTGTCCTCGCTCTCTTTGCTCTGTCTGTCCTCGCTCTCTTTGCTCTGTCTGTCCTCGCTCTCTTTGCTCTGTCTGTCCTCGCTCTCTTTGCTCTGTCTGTCCTCGCTCTCTTTGCTCTGTCTGTCCTCGCTCTCTTTGCTCTGTCTGTCCTCGCTCTCTTTGCTCTGTCTGTCCTTGCTCTATTCCCCAGGCCCACCATATTCTCTCGCTCTCACTGTCCCTCTTCCCCTCTCTTGCGCTCACCACATCTCTCTCTGTCCATCTTCTCTCCCTGTAACTCCATGTCTTTAGAGCTTAAATTGTACAGCTTTATCCTCACTCTCACAATCCTTCAATCCACCCCTTACCACCTGTCTAATCACAGTACCCCTCCCTCCTCTCTCTGTTCTTTTTCTGCCACTCCCTTGTGGACTGACATGTCTCTATTACCAGTCCTGTCTTTCTCTTTCCCAGCATGACTGCTGTCACTCACTGTGGCCTTTTAATAAACCCACCTCTGTTCCAGACCCCTGTTCCAGACAGCAGCACCTAGAACTTGTGTTAGGCTTTGGTGGGATACCGTATATACAGTGCGTTCTTGACTTTTTCCACGTTATGTTACAGCCTTATTATAAAATGGATTCAATTCAAATGAAAATCCTCATCAATGGACACACAATACCCCGTAAGGACAAAGCAAAAACAGTTTTTTAGAACATTTTGCAAATGTATAAAACATTTAAACCTTCCCTTATTTACATAAGTATTCAGACCCTTTGCAATGAGACTCGAAATTGACCTCGGGTGTGACCTGTTTCCATTGATCAGCCTTGAGATGTTTCTACACCTTGATTGGAGTCCACCTGTGATCAATTAAATTGATTGGACATGATTTGTAAAGGCATAAACCGGTCTGTATAGAGTCCCACAGTTGACAGTGTATGTCAGAGCAAAAACCAAGCCATGAGGTCGAAGGAATTGTCCGTAGAGCTTTGAGACAGGATAGCATCTTGGCACAGATCTGGGGAAGGGTACCAAAAATGTCTGCAGTTTTGAATGTCTCCAAGAACACAGTGGCCAGGGAGGTGACCAAGAACCCAGTTGTCACTCTGACAGAGCTCCAGAGTTCTTCTGTAGAGATGGGAGAACGTTCCAGAAGGACAACCATCTCTGCAGCATTCCACCAATCAGGCTTTTATGGTAGAGTGACCAGACGGAAGCCACTCCTCAGTAAAAGGCACGTGGCAGCACCTAAAGGACTCTTAGTTCATGATGAAACTTAAGATTGAACTATTTGACCTGAATGCCAAGCGTCATGTCTGGAGGACACCTGGCACCATCCCTACTGTGTATTTCTGAATGCACTGTACTTTATACCAGGGTATTTGAAAATTGCCACGTGAAGTTTTCAAAACAATTTAATGTTTGTAGCTACTTAAGTTAATAGCTGCAGTCAACTTGTGCAGTACATTAGGAGATAAAGCCGATTGCGTTCTTCATTTCAGCTGTCACATTATTTTACATTATGAAGCGTAGTTCCCCAGAACAGTTGAGCCAGTCATGTGTTTGCTTGTAAATAACACAACGGGAGGAAGCAGGTCAATGTGTTCTATATCTATCAGAGTCTCTCTTCTGCAGCGCACATGAGATGAATTTACACTACAATTCACTATTAAATGTTTGCCATCTGATATCTTATGTCTTTCTGCCAGAAATCAAAAAGTTCTGGGTGAGTTATCTGTACATTGCCAGTTTTCCCTGTGCTTCCGACTTGTTTTTTTCCCCTCCTCTGTTCTTCTTCCCCTCTCCTCTGTTTTTTAAACTTTATTTAACCAGGCAAGTCAGTTAAGAACAACTTCTTATTTACCATGGTGGCCAAACCCGACCGACGCTGGGCCAATTGTGCGCCTCCCTATGGGACTCCCAATCATGGCCAGATGTGATTCAGCTGGGATTCGGACCAGGGACTGTAGTGTCGCCTCTTGCACTGATATGCAGTACCGCTGCACCACTCTGGAGCCACCCGAAAACACGCTGCTCTTCCTTCAGAAAAGCCTTCATCACAACTTTGTTAATTTGCACAATTTCTCTCATTCATTCTTGCTTGTAAATTACATTCGGTAGCTACTGGCTATGGTTGTATAGCATTATGAGCTGGATTTGCCTGTCTTTGCAAGTAGTTTGTTTGTTTTCGTTCGTTAACATTTAGCTAACAGTGTGTGATTTCGCTATTATTTTGTGCAAATTTTGTTAGCATTCTGGTAATAGAGGCCCAATTTGCCTTTCTTTTTTCCCGCTGCCCAACCCTCCCCCCATGCCAGTAAATCCCAGGGTGAGAGAAGGATGGTAATAGCCTGTGGTCTAATAATTTATCTGGCCCCCAGGCATTGAGTCTATACACTGGACTAGCAGACCCTGCCCAGTGTCCAAGATAGCCCACGTTCTATTATTAACCTAACTAGATTCAGCAGCACACTATTTTCATGCTCCCTCAAGCAGATGGTGATCATTTGCACCACAGATCAACATTTGTCATCACCTGTTTCTGTTCTACACATGGTTAGATTGCATGTTTATACCGAATACCTACAGTTGAAGTCGGAAGTTTACATACACTTTAGCTGGAGTCATTATAACTTGTTTTTCAACCACTCCACAAATTTCTTGTTAACAAACTGTAGTTTTTGTGCATGACACAAGTAATTTTTTCAACAATTGTTTACAGACAGATGATTTCACTTATAATTCACTGTATCACAATTCCAGTGGGTCAGAAGTTTGACTTGTGTACAAACAATAGTACACAAGTATTAACACCATGGGACCACGTAGCTGTCATACCGCTCAGGAAGGAGATGCGTTCTGTCTCCTAGAGATGAACGTACTTTGGTGTGAAAAGTGCAAATCAATCCCAGAACAACAGCAAAGGACCTTGTGAAGATGCTGGAGGAAACAGGTACAAAGGTATCTATATCCACAGTAAAACGAGGCCTATATCAACATAACCTGAAAGGCCGCTCAACTACTTCAGTGACTTCCTACAGTAGATAATGGGTAGGCTGATGCCAGCAACTTCCTACAGTAGGTAATGGGTAGGCTGATGCCAGCGACTTCCTACAGTAGATAATGGGTAGGCTGAAGCCAGCGACTTCCTACAGTAGGTAATGGGTAGGCTGATGCCAGCGACTTCCTACAGTAGGTAATGGGTGGGCTGATGCCAGCAACTTCCTACAGTAGGTAATGGGTAGGCTGATGCCAGCGACTTCCTACAGTAGGTAATGGGTAGGCTGAAGCCAGCGACTTCCTACAGTAGGTAATGGGTAGGCTGATGCCAGCGACTTCCTGCAGTAGGTTGAAGCCAGCGACTTCCTACGGTAGGTAATGGATAGGCTGAAGCCAACGACTTCCTACAGTAGGTAATGGGTGGGCTTTTTCCTGAAACCCTTGTCAGGTTGCGTATCTCACTCGCTGTTGTCTTGTTCAACAATGGCCCCTCAGAACACATTGTAGAAGGACATAATAAGGCCTTTCTTAAGGGCACGTGAGTGATTCTAGTCATTTTCAACAGTTTCTCTTTGTGCCCCTGTGTTGTGTATAGGAGTGTTTTGCTATGTAGAAAATGTTGGATGAAATGTTTTTTTCTTTGCAAATCCTTAAGAATGACCTGCAAGGTGAGCTCTTTCATAGGCTGAAGAGTTAGGCTACAATCTTCATTGTTTGCCTGCTTACCAGGCACACCCATCAGCTGGCACACAGCATTATTCACACTGATGTGACGGTAAATGTTATAACGCCCATGTTATTGTGTTTTTTTAACAATAGCATCTAGTAGAGGTCGATCGATTTTAATTGGAATGGCCGATTTCAAGTTTTCATAACAATCGGAAATCTGTATTTTTGGGCTCCGATTTCCGATATATATTTTTTTAATATATACCTTTATTTAACTAGGCAAGTCAGTTAAGAACACATTCTTATTTTCAATGACGGCCTAGGAACAGTGGGTTAACTGACTTGCCTAGTCATTTCTCTTGCGTTCATTGCATGCGGCGTCAGGGTATAATCAACAGTTTGGGCTGCCTGGCTCATTGTGAACTAATTTGCCAGAATTTTACGTAATTATGACATAACATTGAAGGTTGTGCAATGTAACAAGAATATTTAGACTTAGGGATGCCACCCGTTAGATAAAATACCAAACGGTTCCGTATTTCACTGAAATAATAAACGTTTTGTTTTTCGAAATGATAGTTTCCGGATTCGACCATATTAATGACCAAAGGCTCGTATTTCTGTGTGTTATTATGTTATAATTAAGTCTGATTTGATAGAGCAGTCTGACTGAGCAGCAGCAGGCCCGTAATCATTCATTCAAACAGCACTTTAGTGCGTTTTGCCAGCAGCTCTTCGCAAGCACAGCGCTGTTTATGACTTCAAACCTATCAGCCTGATGGCTAGTGTAACCCATGTGAAATGGCTAGCTAGTTAGCTGGGTCTGCACTAATACCGTTTCAAACGTCACTCGCGTTTAGATTTGGAGTAGTTATTCCCCCCGCGGCTTTTGTGGAGCGATGGGTAACGATGCTACGAGTGTGGCTGTTGTCTATGTGTTCCTGGTTCGAGCCCAGGTAGGGGCGAGGAGAGGGACAGAAACTATACTGTTACACTGGCAATACTATAGTGCCTATAAGAAGATCCAATAGTCAAAGGTATATGAAATACAAATGGTATCGAGAGAAATAGTCCTAGAAATACTATATTAACTACAACCCAAAACCTTTTACCTTGGAATATTGAAGTCTCATGTTAAAAGGAACCACCCACTTTCATATGTTCTCATGTTCTGAGCAAGGAACTTAAACGTTAGCTTTTTTACATGGCACACATTTTTACATGGCACATATTGCATATTGGCACATATTACTTTCTTCTCCAACACTTTATTTTTGCATTATTTAAACCAAATTGAACATGTTTCATTATTTATTTGAGGCTAAATTGATTTTATTGATGTGTTATATTAAGTTAAAATAAGTGTTAATTCAGTATTGTTGTAATTGTCATTATTATAAATAAAATAAACAAATAGGTCGATTTAATCGGTATCGGCTTTTTTGGTCCTCCAATAATCGGTATCGGCGTTGAAAAATCATAATCGGTCGACCTCTAGCATCTAGCATTGTTCTGGGTGGAAACCAGCGGAAGTCATGCGATTTGTAGGAATTTTCCAATCTCTGTCTCATCTTCTGTCTTGACTGCAGACTTACCCACAAGTAACAGTGACAGTCCCCAGCAGCCCTCTTGTCGGTGCAAAGAGCAGTCTTTGTTTGTTCATTGGCATGGCTTCTATGTTTTGCTGAGTCACTATGAAATCATAGCATCTTAGCCTGGCTAGCTATTATTGAAATATTCTCTGCACACTCCTTCTCTCTACCTGGAACGTCTGGACAATGTCAGATAATAATATTTGTATCTTTTAGTACAAAACATTCCAGTATAGAGCTGGGACGGTAAACCAAAAATGATCAACACCGATCACTTACCGCAGGCATTTTGCTGATATTGTTCATTTACGAGCCTATACTAGAAACATTTGAAGTTTGAAATGAAGTAAGTTTACTAATATGGGTGATTGTTAATGGGACAATTGATGGCTACAACCATCAAACTAGTATATCATTTTTTTTTTTTACCTATTATTCTATTTATCGTTATCTCATCAATTCAGGGCAATTTATTGCGATATGGATTTTTGTCCGTATCGCCCAGCTCGATTCCTGTAGTTTTCCAAAAACTCCTGGCCATCTCTTGAACTCTATTGCATTCGTGTGGTGTTTCCATTGACCTCTCACAATGTCTTATTTGATCTGATCTCTCCTTTCCATTGACCTCTCAACAGGTCTTGTTTGATCCGATCTCTCCTTTCCATTGACCTCTCAACAGGTCTTGTTTGATCTCATCTCTCCTTTCCATTGACCTCTCAACAGGCCTTGTTTGATCTCATCTCTCCTTTCCATTGACCTCTCAACAGGTCTTGTTTGATCTCATCTCTCCTTTCCATTGACCTCTCAACAGGTCTTGTTTGATCTCATCTCTCCTTTCCATATTTGAGCTGATTGCTCCTCTTTGATCCTGGTGCTCCTCCTCCCTATGGCTACTCAGTAGGCGTGTGTTGACCATGTTCAGATCAGACCCTGTGGAAGCACAATACTCAGATTGTACCTATTGCCTCCTATTAGCTTGAGAGAGAGAGACAAACTAATTCAGCCAGTCAACCTGTTGATATTGACAGGTAGCAGCCTGATCTACAACGATAATGGCCATCCAGGACCCGGACCCCCCGGTAACTACACCTATAATAGTATGTGCAGTCTGTCAAGTCTAGCCTGTCTTTTTGTGAGAGAGGGTGTGTGTGTGAGACAATTTGCAGCTGTGTGTTTGGTTCTCTGTGTGATACACCACTGATTTTCTCTTTGTTTGCTAGAAAAGAGGGAGAAACAGATTCCCCAGACTGTGATTCAGCCACTGAACGTGTTTATATTGACAGGTAGCAGCCTGATTTACAAAGATATTGACTGGCCTGGACCAGGAAACAACACCTGTAGTATGTTGTTCTCTCACCTAGCTACCTTATGATGAATGCACTACTGTAAACAGACCAGGGTTTAAATACCATTTAGGCCATTTCAATAAGGCCTTATTTCATAGACATTTTGGAAGTATTTGAATATTAGAATGTATTTGTAAATAAACTTGATGTTTGGGCATGTATTTGAAAATACTCAAATACACAGACACATATTTATTTTTAAATACAAATATTTAAATACTCTATGCATTTGAACCCTGGCCTGCTTGGTCCTATAATGGACCTGGACCCAACACTGTGTGTGTGTGACAGATTGCATCTGTGTGTTTGGTTCTCTGTGGGCTAGGTTACTGAGTTCTCTGTGGGCTAGGTTACTGGGTTCTCTGTGGGCTAGGTTACTGGGTTCTCTGTGGGCTAGGTTACTGAGTTCTCTGTGGGCTAGGTTACTGGGTTCTCTGTGGGCTAGGTTACTGAGTTCTCTTTGTTTGCTTGGTGGTAACATAGCATAAATGCGGTTTGCCAATGGGTTAGAAAGTTTAGTCAAATTAACAGCACTGTTGTTGCACTGTGTCCATAGGGTTAGTCTGTCACTGTGTCCGTAGGGTTAGTCTGTCACTGTGTCTGTAGGGTTAGTCTGTCACTGTGTCTGTAGGGTTAGTCTGTCACTGTGTCTGTAGGGTTAGTCTGTCACTGTGTCTGTAGGGTTAGTCTGTCACTGTGTCTGTAGGGTTAGTCTGTCACTGTGTCTGTAGGGTTAGTCTGTCACTGTGTCTGTAGGGTTAGTCTGTCACTGTGTCTGTAGGGTTAGTCTGTCACTGTGTCTGTAGGGTTAGTCTGTCACTGTGTCTGTAGGGTTAGTCTGTCACTGTGTCTGTAGGGTTAGTCTGCACTGTGTCCGTAGGGTTCAAATCAAATGTATTTATATAGCCCTTCGTACATCAGCTGTACAGAAACCCAGCCTAAAACCCCAAACAGCAAGCAATGCAGGTGTTGAAGCACGTTGGCTAGGAAAAACTCCCTAGAAAGGCCAAAACTTAGGAACAAACCTAGAAAGGAACCAGGCTATGAGGGGTGGCCAGTCCTCTTCTGGCTGTGCCGGGTGGAGATTATAACAGAACATGGCCAAGATGTTCAAATGTTCATAAATGACCAGCATCGTCAAATAATAGGTCTGGGACAGGTAGCACGTCCGGTGAACAGGTCAGGATTCCATAGCCGCAGGCAGAACAGTTGGGTTAGTCTGTCACTGTGTCCGTAGGGTTAGTCTGTCACTGTGTCCGTAGCGTTAGTCTGTCACTGTGTCCGTAGCGTTAGTCTGTCACTGTGTCCGTAGCGTTAGTCTGTCACTGTGTCCGTAGCGTTAGTCTGTCACTGTGTCCGTAGCGTTAGTCTGTCACTGTGTCCGTAGGGTTAGTCTGTCACTGTGTCCGTAGGGTTAGTCTGTCTGTCCATATAGGGTTAGTCTGTCACTGTGTCCATATAGGGTTAGTCTGTCACTGTGTCCATATAGGGTTAGTCTGTCACTGTGTCCGTAGGGTTAGTCTGTCACTGTGTCCGTAGGGTTAGTCTGTCACTGTGTCCGTAGGGTTAGTCTGTCACTGTGTCCATGTAGGGTTAGTTTAAGGCAGGTGCCTCCAACAAGATGGATTGACAAGGGGATGTGGAGTGAAATGTGATGGATTGACACAGTCAGGGACACAGGATGGAGTGGATGAATTAACTTGTGATCAAATTGTAGTAGGGAAAATCCTTCCTCCTTTGTCTTCCTAATCACAGTTGTTCTGAAGCGAGAGTAGGAACGCTGACGAATAGCTCCGTTTCTGTTTGATTTGACTCTGTGTTTACACTAAGAAGCTGGTAGTGAGCATAGGGGAAGGTGAGTCAGCGTACAGCAGTAACCTAGCCCTATCACCACCCTCATCTTTCTTTCAAAGCCCCTTTCTCACGGTATCAACTTGCCACTGCCTACAGGAGGGTAGCTCTCCAGGAACAGGGTTGGAGTGAAAACCTACAGGAGGGTAGCTCCCCAGGAACAGGGTTGGAGTGAAAACCTACAGGAGGGTAGCTCCCCAGGAACAGGGTTGGAGAGTAGTGCTGAGTGATTAGTGCTTTTTGAGGTCTGTTCGATTTCTGTTCGATTTAAAAGAAATAATAATCAAGGGTTTTTATTTTTTTTAAACAATATTAAATGCACTATGCATTATGTGGGTTGAAATGCTGTAACAACACAGAATAAAACAATGAATAAAAGTCCCGTGATTTTAGTGACTGTCCATTACTGCTTATCAGTTATTCACAACACTTTACTTTAATAAAATATTAGTGTATATTACACTTGTTTTATTTGATGACTTTATTATTTCATTCCAAGTCATCTCATCTCTATAGAGATATTTGAGTAGTTATTCAAAGTAAACAAGACATACTTTTATGACTGCTGACTATCAACTATCAATCACTTAGATGATACCTCGCGATGCAACCGTGGCTCTCTATATCCCCTCACAATAGTGCATTCTTCTCCTGTAGCAGGCATAAAATAAACACAGACCGGACAAGAAGATGAGCAATGGATTATGGTCATTGTAGTTAATTACCACGTTTTATGCTCTAAACTATGTAGATTATTGGCCTGTGGGAAACGACAACCCCCCATTACATCGCACGGTTCAGACTTGGATCTGATTCATCTCTAGAGAAATTGTGCAATGTGTGCATTGAGCTCACAGAAAAAAACGACAGGTCAATTAGTTGTTTAAAAGACATCGCTCAGCACTATTGGAGAGCTTTGATAGATTGTGTGTGTGTTAGGGTGTATTCAATTGTATGTGTCTGTTAGGTTATATTACACCAAGTGAATGCAAACCCTTTCTGGGGATGTTCCCCTGGTATAAGGACACGTAATCTCTTCATTTAGCTAACTATAGTGTCTTTCTGTGTAAAATAGATAAACGTTTGTTTTGTTGGCTTTTTTGATTGATTGAGCAGTAGGTTTTTGACTTGCCTCATTATTCTAAATCTATAGATGAGAACACAACTTGTTTGGAAGACCTGTAGGCCTATCTGGCTGGCCAGGAAATGAGTAACCCTGTAGAGTGGGAATTTCTGCCTCTTGTCAGAACCTGAGTAGGGGGAAGACTAAAGAGAGAGAGCAGTAAAGAGCGGTTGGAAGATGGTAAAGAGAGAGGAAGGACGAGGAGAGGAGGAGCGAGGGTTCTCTATTCATTCACTCCTCCATGCCTCTAGGCCCTCTCCTTCTCTACAGCTTTTCTTCTAGAGCTCTTCAGTTCCACAGAAAGAAGTGTGACCTTTTCATTCATTATTCTACACCAAGTTGAGTGAGAGGGAGTGAAGATGAGAGGAGACAGACAGAGAGAATCTGATCCAGGTTTAAGCTCTTGTCACTCTTAATTAGATGGAATCCTCTCAGGCTAACAGAACACTCTCCAGCCTCCTTACTTATGTAAGATACTTTGTCTCATCTGAATGGCGGAGAGGAGAGGGAAGACACCAGGCGAGGGAGGAGAAGGAGTGGGATTTTGGTTGTTCTGGGGGAGTTGTGAGACACACAGACAGATGTTGGTTGGATACCTTTTTAGCAGTAGATGTTACGGGCAGGACCAGGAGGTGCGGCCGGGGGAGATGAAGAGGCACAGAACAGGTCATTCATCCCCCTGCCTGTCATACGGTTACTGTGTCATCGCCTGCCTACAATCCTCTCTACGGTAACAGAGTGAGATGGTTTGTTTGACGAGGAGGGCTGACGAGTAACCACAGGTGTTGACTGTCTATGTTGGCAGAGGGAGCACAGCAGACTGTCTTTTGCTGGACCTCAGTTGATGGGTTAGATAACCTAGCTCTGCATTGCAACCAGTTGGCACATGGTACATTGTTGTGAAGTACTCTTTTTCCCAGCATGCTTTTTTTTGTCTTTTGAAAAAACAATCACAAAAAAGCTGTTGATTTGTTGATTGTCATGAAACATGTTTGTGCCTTAGTCCTGGTATGAGTGATATTGTTTGGCTGCCTGGTGAACCTGGGGGTCAGTAGAACATCTGATCTAATGGCAGAACATCAGCATAGTGGAGCGAAGTGCAGCCTTCATCTTCAAGCTATGATATAGCAAAGGCTATGGCGTGATGAGAAGGGCTACCATCTAGTCTCTGTGGGTGTAGTTTTAGCATCATGCTGCCTGGACTACACTAAATATGCAAGGGATTACATTTTTGATTGTGTTAAATCAAATCAAATTGTTTGTCACATGTGCAATACAACAGATGTAGACTTTACTGTGAAATGCTTACTTACCAGCCTTTCACTAACAATACAGAATTTTTAAAAAGTAAGAAAAATGAGCTAAATAAACTAAAGGAAATAGTAACCCAATAAAATCCAAATACCGGGGCTATATACAAGGATAATGGATATGTCTTGTTTCTCCTAATGTTATTGTCTGTCTGTTGCAGCTTTCTGAGAGACAACCCCAATGTGAAGATGAGACCATGGTTCCAGTACTAACTTCAAAAAAAGCCAGCGAATTACCAGTGAACGAAGTAACGTGTGTCCTGCAGGTACGTATGGCACAGTGAAAAATGTACAATTTACTAACATTTTATTCCATTACCATTAGTGCATAGACATTTGAGTCGTTTAGCAGACACTGTTATCCAGACGAATGAGTTAGTGCATCCATCTTAAGATGGCTAGGTGACACAAGTTAGGCCTAGTCAGCATCACTGAACTGTCAAACGGCACCAGCACACTGAAGGGTGAGCCCCTCATCTCATCATCACACGCTAGTCACCTGACACCGTTGTTGTTGGTAACCATGCTCCTTCCCTCAGGCTGACCTGCAGTACGGCCTGACCCACAGTGAGGTCACCCGTCGCCGTGCCTACCATGGCTGGAATGAGTTCGACATCAATGAGGAGGAGCCTCTCTGGAGGAAGTACATCTCCCAGGTGAGTGGCGGATAGAACTACAAATGTCTTGTCAAGCTGAAAAAGTACAACTCCCTGGAGAGTGAAGGATAGAACTACAAATCCCTTGTCAACGTCAAGCTGAAAAAGTACAACTCCCTGGAGAGTGAAGGATAGAACTACAAATCCCTTGTCAACGTCAAGCTGAAAAAGTACAACTCCCTGGAGAGTGAAGGGAAGCTACCAAAAGCTGAAATTCATACCGTTATTATAGCGTTGTAGTACATGTGTGTGAAGCCTAAATAAGCAGAAAGGGGAACACCCTCACACCTGATACATCCTGGTTTTGATACAGGAGTTCTAGCACAGCATCCCACCACTGACAAGACATTTCCAGCGAGTGCTGAAGCCGAAGCTGCAGTAGGGATTCAGGTTTCAGAAGCAGCTCCCTACATGCTGTAGTGTTTAGTACATGTGAAATATCACAGATCACCTGCTGTCCTCCTCCGCCCCGCTCTTGGATTGCTCTTGACTTCTTTTGCAAGGACAAAAGCTCCCAGTGTCCTCTGGGGTAGGAGGGAGGAAGGGAGAGAAGAGGAGGAAAAAACTGGGCCGCTCTATTCTGCCTGGTTTCTGTCTTCCATGGCCAGAAGCAAAGTGATGAGCGGTCGGATAAATATAGAGCTGCCGACCTGAGAGGCTGTTTTTCTCCTTCACACTGAGAGATGGAGAGAATGAGGGATGCTGCCCCCCCCCCTCTCGCTCTCTCTCCCCCTCTCTCGCTCGCTCTCCCCCCCCCCCCTCTCTCCCCCCCTCTCCTTTCTCCCCCCTCTCTCTCGCTCTCTCTCCCGCTCCCCTCTCTCACCCCCTCTCTCTCTCTCTCTCCCGCTCCCCTCTCCCCCCCCTCTCTCTCCCCCCTCTCTCTCTCTCTCCCGCTCCCCTCTCTCACCCCCTCTCTCTCTGTTCCTTCTTTGTTTCACCCCCTTTGACACCCTGCTGAAGATGAAAGATCAGCCACTTACTCATCACGTGGTTGACGTGAGATGCACCCTCCCGTTGCCATGGAAACATATAGAAAAATACGTAATTATGCCATGAACCATTGCTGTACTTCGGAGCTTTGGTTGGTTTAAATTGCAGGGGGGGAAATCCTTTTTTTTTATATATATATATATATTTATTTTAAAGTACTGATCATAATTACAGAGGCACTTTAGATCTAGCCAGATTGAACCAGAAAAGCCTCTGATCTGGTTATCAGTAGCACCATTTTCTATTCTCCATTCCATATTTTATGGTATTTTCTCAATACCATTTGTCCCAAAATGCTTAAGACCCAAACCTAACTCCCCTAGGTGACAGGGTCAGCGTCCATAGAAAGGCAGTACTGCCCAGTACAGGGCACTACTCAAGATTACATAGAACAAGTATCTAGAATATTAATCAGGGTATTCATTCACCACTATTGTATTCATCCCTCCCTATCGTCTGACTTGGGAGGGTGCCATTCCCCCACTCCCCTGACTCCCCTGTTGTCAGATCAGATTCCTCCTCTGTTGTCAGATCAGATTCCTCCTCTGTGTTATGGCTTGAGGCCTGCCATGCCTTTACTGAGTTACTGAACTACCAGAGATGGTCCAGTCTAGCTAGCTAATTTGTTTGTGTGTGTGTGTGTGTGTGTGTGAAATCTGTCATAAGCAGTATTGACATACACACACAGACACTGAGTGAAGAGCTACAAGCATTCGGGTCTTTAATCTGTCACTAGTTTGGGCTGTGCCAGTCAGGCAGGTTATCTGTACAGAACAGAGCAGCAATGTGGTACTCTCCCTGTCTCCTGGAGGATCCCACCATCAGCTCAGGTCCATCTCTCCCTGTCTCCTGGAGGATCCCACCATCAGCTCAGTTCCATCTCTCCCTTTCTCCTGGAGGATCCCACCATCAGCTCAGCTCCATCTCTCCCTTTCTCCTGGAGGATCCCACCATCAGCTCAGCTCCATCTCTCCCTGTCTCCTGGAGGACCCCACCATCAGCTCCATCTCTCCCTGTCTCCTGGAGGACCCCACCATCAGCTCCATCTCTCCCTGTCTCCTGGAGGACCCCACCATCAGCTCCATCTCTCCCTGTCTCCTGGAGGATCCCACCATCAGCTCCATCTCTCCCTGTCTCCTGGAGGATCCCACCATCAGCTCCATCTCTCCCTGTCTCCTGGAGGATCCCACCATCAGCTCCATCTCTCCCTGTCTCCTGGAGGATCCCACCATCAGCTCAGCTCCATCTCTCCCTGTCTCCTGGATGATACCATTATCAGCTCAGATCCAAATTTTGCGTGTGTGTGATCTTCTCACAAGTATTTTTAGCAGCAAAGTGAGAAAGCAGAACAAGGCTTTAGTTTGGCATCACCATCATTATCTCCCCCGTCGCTGCACCTCGTTGCCGCTACAGATTTTTAGCATCCCAAAGGATAAACTGGTGGCGTGAAGAGTCATTTATCACTGTTATCAGACTGCGCTCTAAAAAGCACTGTACCTATTGGTGTTGAATCCATCTCTCTGAGAGGCCGACAGTGGGTACATAGTGGTGTTGAATCCATCTCTCTGAGAGGCCGACAGTGGGTACATAGTGGTGTTGAATCCATCTCTCTGAGAGGCCGACTGTGGGTACATAGTGGTGTTGAATCCATCTCTCTGAGAGGCCGACAGTGGGTACATAGTGGTGTTGAATCCATCTCTCTGAGAGGCCGACAGTGGGTACATAGTGGTGTTGAATCCATCTCTCTGAGAGGCCGACTGTGGGTACATAGTGGTGTTGAATCCATCTCTCTGAGAGGCCGACAGTGGGTACATAGTGGTGTTGAATCCATCCCTCTGAGAGGCCGACAGTGGGTACATAGTGGTGTTGAATCCATCTCTCTGAGAGGCCAACAGTGGGTACATAGTGGTGTTGAATCCATCTCTCTGAGAGGCCGACAGTAGGTACATAGTGGTGTTGAATCCATCCCTCTGAGAGGCCGACAGTGGGTACATAGTGGTGTTGAATCCATCTCTCTGAGAGGCCGACAGTGGGTACATAGTGGTGTTGAATCCATCTCTCTGAGAGGCCGACAGTGGGTACATAGTGGTGTTGAATCCATCTCTCTGAGAGGCCGACAGTGGGTACATAGTGGTGTTGAATCCATCCCTCTGAGAGGCCGACAGTGGGTACATAGTGGTGTTGAATCCATCCCTCTGAGAGGCCAACAGTGGGTACATAGTGGTGTTGAATCCATCCCTATGAGAGGCCAACAGTGGGTACATACATGGTCAAAGACTGTGATGTCCTTGTGTTAATTCATGTGAAAGGCAGAACAGACAAGTAACTGCAGGGTAGTTGAATTCTAGATGCTAGACTACAGGGAACCCTACTGACTACAGAGGTAATTGTGTGTACAGGATAAGTCCCAGAGTGTGATGTCAACATTTAGGAAGGTAATGGGCCTATAGGGGGATCTTGTTCTTGTCAGAAGTAACCAGGAAACCAGGGCTCTGGAGGCCTTTAATCAAACACTGTCACTCCTACCTGATCTTGTTCCTGTCAGAAGTAACCAGGAAACCAGGGCTCTGGAGGCCTTTAATCAAACACTGTCACTCCTACCTGATCTTGTTCCTGTCAGAAGTAACCAGGAAACCAGGGCTCTGGAGGCCTTTAATCAAACACTGTCACCCCTATGTAAGTATTGAACACAATTACTGTAGACTCAGCGCTTTGTCCACTCGCCATGCCGCCTCAAATATCCTGACAAATGGAGCGACAGCGCCATTGGCTGGCTAATTAGTGTCTTGCCCAGACATGACTGATTGGATCTGTCCTCCCACTGTGCAGTCAGTGGCCGTATTTGAGAGCATCAAAGCCATGATGTATAATGGCTCAATTGTGACCGACTGGCTGCTCTGCAAATAATATTAAGTAGTTATTTATGATGCAAGGTGATTTGTAGATTAGTCAGTCTCCCCTCGCCTCTAAAGTCAGCCTAAACCCCAAACACCAAGCAATGCAGATGTAGAAGCGTGGTGGCTAGGAAACGCTCCCTAAAAAGGCAGGATCCTAGGAAGAAACCAGAGAGGAACCAGGCTACATTCAGCCATTACTCTCTCTCTCTGTCTGCCAGAGAGGTTTCACATGTAGAGGAGATGTAGTTTCTGACTGTGTTGGAGGTTTGCCGTGTCATTGAAAGTATTACTGTGTCATTGAGATACAGTATACCTTATGTGTGTGTGTGACAACCTTCCGGCAGCTTCCAGGACCTTGTTTGACAAATGAATGGGCTTCTGACTTTCTCTGTACAGAGACCCTTATTCTGTGTCTCTTCTATATAGTCACACACTCACTCATTCAGTCACACACTCACTCATTCAGTCACACACACTCACACAAGTCACTACGGATCACATCAGATGTGGAACATTGGCATTGATCGTGCAGTGCAGCAGCTCAATGATGGCATTCTCTCTCTCCCCCAGTTTAAGGATCCTCTCATCATGTTGCTACTGGCCTCTGCTGTCATCAGTGTGCTCATGCACCAGTTTGATGATGCCATCAGCATCACAGTGGTAAGGAACCCCAACACCACACAGGTTATTTATAGTATACCATTTAGTAATGTGAGTAATTCCATGGTGCTCCAGAAATGTGTCTGACAACGGATTAGACTGGGAACTACAGAGAATGGAGAGTTCAGTGCTAACCTATTATATCTCTCTCTCTCCCCCATCCCTCTTTTTCTCCTTGACAGGCCATTATAATAGTGGTTACAGTTGCCTTTGTCCAGGTGAGACTTCTTTATTTGCCTTCACTCTGTGAACTGTGTTAGTTGTGACAGGGAGTCGGTCAGTGTGTTTCTCTGCAGATGTCATGGTGTATTCTCAGAGCACAAAGCCAGATGCCAAATAGATCACAGTGGAACAGAACAGACGGGTGTGTGTGGGGCTCGTCTCCGTAGAGAGAACATTGGAAATGCATTGCTGTTCCATCATTTATGAGGGGCATGAGAACTGATCAAAGACAATCGTAGAGAGTTGTTTCAGCTATGCTCGCTCTGTTTCTCTGAAGGAATACCGCTCCGAGAAGTCCCTTGAAGAGCTGGGAAAACTTGTGCCTCCAGAATGCCACTGGTGAGCACTGCCTCTCTCAGCCCCAATGCGCTCTGCTATGTTTTTCTTACTCACCCATCACTAATTGTATCTACATATGGAATGACAGTCAAACATGACAGTGGAAGCAGCTTAGGACCATCGTCACTCCCATAGACTTGGTGCACACATCCTGGGATAAAGAAAGCACTGGTGCCTCCTGAAATAAGTGTAAAGGAGATATGGATGTAATTTCCACTTCAAACAGGATCCAGAGGGCCAGATTTGCACTTCAAACACAAGATCCCCCGCCCTCCCCTCAAAATACTCACACACACACACACTCTCTTCCATATCCCCAGGCTGCTACAAGCTGTTGCCCTTGGATGCTTGTGGTGGAACTAGCATAGTGCAGGATAGCTTGCATACTGTAGCATTAGCATGGTCATTGCTGATTACAGTTCAATTCCCTCTCCTCTCTCGGTCTCGCTTTCTATCTCTCGTCTCGCTCTGTCTCGCTCTTTCTTTATCTCGTCCTCTATCTCGTTCTCCCCGTTTGTCTCTCTCTCTCTTCTCGTGCGCTCTCTGTCTCGCTCTCTGTCTCGCTCTCTGTCTTGTTCTCCCCATTTCTGTCTCTCTCCATCTCTCCCCCCTCTAGTGTGAGGGAAGGACATCTGGAGCGCATGCTGGCTCGGGAGTTGGTCCCTGGAGACACGGTCTGTCTCTCTGTTGGGGAGAGAGTCCCGGCTGATCTACGACTCTTTGAGGTATGTTATACACTCACACCTGTTCAGAAGCTGTAAAAGATACTGTCGTCCTCACTGTTACACATAAACATAGATCTGCAAAGGGTGAGACTTCACTGGCTCTACTCAACAACAAAAAGCTGGCAGCAAAATAATTGCTGAAGTGACTGGCAACCCTTTCACCCCTCTCTCTCTCCCAGGCAACTGACCTATCAGTGGATGAGTCCAGTCTGACGGGAGAGACCACGCCCTGCTCCAAGTCCACGTCCCACCAGCCCACCAACAATGACATCACCTCCCGCAGCAATGTGGCCTTCATGGGAACCCTGGTGCGATGTGGCAAAGCCAAGGTACCTAGGATGTCTGTTGAAGGTCATGGTTGACCACAATGTCACATAACCCATCCCAACAGTTTACCAATAAGTTATGGAGCAGCACTTCTGTCTGGAAATTAAAGTTACAGATTGTGATTAATAACGTCTTATATCATTGTGTAACTTTTTTGTTTTTGTCTTATAGGGTATCGTCATAGGAACAGGAGAAAATTCCGAATTTGGAGAGGTTTTTAAGATGATGCAAGCAGAGGAGGCCCCTAAAACACCTTTACAGAAAAGCATGGACCTTCTTGGAAAACAGCTATCGCTTTATTCCTTTGGAATCATAGGTACTACATATTTTTTGTTGTTCTCAAATGTGCACATGTTCTCATGGTCCTGAATGGCTCAGTAGGTAGAGCATGGCGCTTGCAACACCAGGATTGGTGGATTAGACTCCCAGGGAACACCCATATGTAAAATGTATCCACGCATGACTGTAAGTCGCTATATATATATATATATATACACACACACACACATATACAGTGGGGCAAAAAAGTATTTAGTCGGCCACCAATTGTGCAAGTTCTCCCACTTAAAAATATGAGAGAGGTCTGTAATTTTCATGATAGGTTCACATTGTAGGATTTTAAATGAATTTATTTGCAAATATTTATATACCTCTTGGAGAGGCAGACAAGAACATTCAAGAACATTGGTAACGTGTGTGTGTGTGTGTGTGTATATATATATATATATATATATATATATACACATACACACACACGTTACCAAAGGGTATTGCATGTTCTTGTCTGCCTCACCAAGAGGTATCTTCTATAGACATACTGTATGCTCCAAGCCAGTTTATACTGTCTATATACTGCTCCAAGCCAGTTTATACTGTGTGTATATATACTGCTCCAAGCCAGTTTATACTGTCTATATACTGCTCCAAGCCAGTTTATACTGTGTCTATATATACTGCTCCAAGCCAGTTTATACTGTGTCTATATATACGGCTCCAAGCCAGTTTATACTGTCTATATACTGCTCCAAGCCAGTTTATACTGTGTCTATATATACTGCTCCAAGCCAGTTTATACTGTCTATATACTGCTCCAAGCCAGTTTATACTGTGTCTATATATACTGCTCCAAGCCAGTTTATACTGTGTCTATATATACGGCTCCAAGCCAGTTTATACTGTGTCTATATATACGGCTCCAAGCCAGTTGGAAGTTTATATACACCTTAGCCAAATGCATTTAAACTCAGTTTTTCACAATTCCTGACGATTAATCTGAGTAAAAATTCCCTGTTTAAGGTCCGTTAGGATCACCACTTTATTTTAAGAATGTGAAATCTCAAAATAAAAGTAGAGCATGATTTTATTTCAGCTTCTATTTCTTTCATCACATTCCCAGTGGGTCAGAAGTTTACATACACTCAATTAGTATTTGGTAGCATTGCCTTTAAACATTTTTTACTTGGGTCAGATGTTTTGGGTAGGCTTCCACAAGCTTCCCACAATAAGTTGGGTGAATTTTGGCCCATTCCTCCTGACAGAGCTGCTGTAACTGAGTCCGGTTTGTAGGCCTCCTTGCTCGCACACGCTTTTTCAGTTCTGCCCACAAGTTTTCTATGGGATTAAGATCAGGGCTTTGTGATGGCCACTCCAATACCTTGACTTTGTTGTCCTTAAGTCATTTTGCCACAACTTTGGAAGTATGCTTGGGGTCATTGTCCATTTGGAAGACCCATTTGCAAACAAGATTTAACTTCCTGACTGATGTCTTGAGATGTTGCTTCAACATATCCACGTACTTTTCCTTCCTCAGTATGCCATCTATTTTGTGAAGTGCACCAATCCCTCCTGCAGCAAAGCACCCCCACAACATGATGCTGCCCCCCCGGTTTCACGGTTGGGATGGTGTTCTTCGGCTTACAAGCCTCCCCTTTTTTCCTCCAAACATAACGATGGTCATTATGGCCAAACAGTTCTTTTTTTGTTTCATCAGGCCAGTGGACATTTCTACAAAAAGTACGATCTTTGTCCCCATGTGCTGTTGCAAACCGTAGTCTGGCTTTTTTATGGTGGTTTTGGAGCAGTGGCTTCTTCCTTGCTGAGTGGCCTTTCATGTTAAGTCGATATAGGACTTGTTTTACTGTGGATATAGATACTTTTGTACGCGTTTCCTCCAGGATCTTCACAAGGTCCTTTGCTGTTGTTCTGGGATTGATTTTCACTTTTTGGCACCAAAGTACATTCAAATCAAATCAAATGTATTTATATAGCCCTTCGTACATCAGCTGATATCTCAAAGTGCTGTACAGAAACCCAGCCTAAAACCCCAAACAGCAAGCAATGCAGGTGTAGAAGCACATTCACCTCTAGGGGACAGAACGCATCTCCTTCCTGAGCGGTATGATGGCTGCGTGGTCCCATGGTGTTTATACTTGCGTACTATTGTTTGTACAGATGAACGTGGTACCTTCAGGCATTTGGAAATTGCTCCCAAGGATGAACCAGACTTGTGGAGATCTATAATTTTTTTCTGGGGTCTTTGCTGATTTCTTTTGATTTTCCCATGATGTCAAACAAAGAGCCATTGAGTTTGAAGGTAGGCCTTGAAATACATCTACAGGTACACCTCCAATTGACTCAAATTATGTCAATTAGCCTATCAGAATCTTCTAAAACCATTACATAATTTTCGGTAATGTTCCAAGCTGTTCCAAACAGTCAACGTATTGTATCTAGAATTCTGACCCACTGGAATTGTGATACAGTGAATTATAAGTGAAATAATCTGTCTGTAAACAATTGTTAGAAAAGTGACTTGTGTCATGCACAAAGTAGATGTCCTAACCGACTTGCAAAAACTATAGTGTGTTAGCAAGAAATTTGTGGAGTGGTTGAAAAATGAGTTTGAATGAGTCCAACCTAAGTGTATGTAAACTTCTGACTTCAACTGTATATACTGCTCCAAGCCAGTTTATACTGTGTGTATATATACTGCTCCAAGCCAGTTTATACTGTGTCTATATACTGCTCCAAGCCAGTTTATACTGTCTATATACTGCTCCAAGCCAGTTTATACTGTGTCTATATATACTGCTCCAAGCCAGTTTATACTGTCTATATACTGCTCCAAGCCAGTTTATACTGTGTCTATATATACTGCTCCATGCCAGTTTATACTGTGTCTATATATACTGCTCCAAGCCAGTTTATACTGTGTGTATATATACTGCTCCAAGCCAGTTTATACTGTGTGTATATACTGCTCCAAGCCAGTTTATACTGTCTATATACTGCTCCAAGCCAGTTTATACTGTGTCTATATATACTGCTCCAAGCCAGTTTATACTGTCTATATACTGCTCCAAGCCAGTTTATACTGTGTCTATATATACTGCTCCATGCCAGTTTATACTGTGTCTATATATACTGCTCCAAGCCAGTTTATACTGTGTCTATATACTGCTCCAAGCCAGTTTATACTGTGTGTATATATACTGCTCCAAGCCAGTTTATACTGTGTCTATATATACTGCTCCAAGCCAGTTTATACTGTGTCTATATATACTGCTCCAAGCCAGTTTATACTGTGTCTATATATACTGCTCCAAGCCAGTTTATACTGTGTCTATATATACTGCTCCAAGCCAGTTTATACTGTGTCTATATATACTGCTCCAAGCCAGTTTATACTGTGTGTATATATACTGCTCCAAGCCAGTTTATACTGTGTCTATATATACTGCTCCAAGCCAGTTTATACTGTGTCTATATACTGCTCCAAGCCAGTTTATACTGTGTCTATATACTGCTCCAAGCCAGTTTATACTGTGTCTATATATACTGCTCCAAGCCAGTTTATACTGTGTCTATATATACTGCTCCAAGCCAGTTTATACTGTGTCTATATATACTGCTCCAAGCCAGTTTATACTGTGTCTATATACTGCTCCAAGCCAGTTTATACTGTGTCTATATATACTGCTCCAAGCCAGTTTATACTGTGTCTATATATACTGCTCCAAGCCAGTTTATACTGTGTGTATATATACTGCTCCAAGCCAGTTTATACTGTGTGTATATATACTGCTCCAAGCCAGTTTATACTGTGTGTATATATACTGCTCCAAGCCAGTTTATACTGTGTCTATATATACTGCTCCAAGCCAGTTTATACTGTGTCTATATATACTGCTCCAAGCCAGTTTATACTGTGTCTATATATACTGCTCCAAGCCAGTTTATACTGTGTCTATATATACTGCTCCAAGCCAGTTTATACTGTGTCTATATATACTGCTCCAAGCCAGTTTATACTGTGTCTATATATACTGCTCCAAGCCAGTTTATACTGTGTCTATATATACTGCTCCAAGCCAGTTTATACTGTCTATATACTGCTGCAAGCCAGTTTATACTGTGTCTATATATACTGCTCCAAGCCAGTTTATACTGTGTCTATATACTGCTCCAAGCCAGTTTATACTGTGTGTATATATATATACTGCTCCAAGCCAGTTTATACTGTGTGTATATATTCTGCTCCAAGCCAGTTTATACTGTGTATATATATACTGCTCCAAGCCAGTTTATACTGTGTCTATATACTGCTCCAAGCCAGTTTATACTGTGTGTATATATATATATACTGCTCCAAGCCAGTTTATACTGTGTGTATATATTCTGCTCCAAGCCATATATAGTCTATATAGTGTTAATGCCGTCTATATAGTGTTAATGCCGTCTATATAGTGTTAATGCCGTCTATATAGCGTTAATGCCGTCTATATAGCGTTAATGCCGTCTATATAGCGTTAATGCCGTCTATATAGCGTTAATGCCGTCTATATAGCGTTAATGCCGTCTATATAGCGTTAATGCCGTCTATATAGTGTTAATGCTCCCAGCCAGTACATGGCTAACCACCACTAATGAGTGTTGCCGTGGGTTTCAGGGGTGATCATGCTGGTTGGTTGGCTCCAGGGGAAACGCTTATTAGACATGTTCACCATCGGTGTCAGGTGAGCCCCAATTTGTATATTCCATATATGCAAATAGTACAGTGCTTTGTATAAAAGATGTGTTGCCGTTGTTTCTGTCATTGTCAACATATCCCAATATATGGGCATATTCTCTACCATAGATGTCTAATCCAACAACACAGTATGTTTAGTGTTCCCCAGGGCAGAATGCCATGTGAAAGATCTTTTGATAACACTAATTCAGTGTGACATCTGAGTAGGTTAGCAGAGAGTAATGGGGGATTTGATGGTTGTTGTCATGTGCCTGGTTATGGAGGTGAGCGCAGTAGTGTAAGGGTTAAGATTACACTTCCTGTCATGTCAGTGCATTTTTTTTTTTTAAGTAAAGAAAACAATGTAATACAGCCACACAATTGGGGTCACGTCATTGTGGTGATTTTAGCAAGACAGTGATTTTATCAAGAGATCAGAGATTTTATCGTTCCATATCTCTTCTTTGCACCGTCAGTACCTCAGGGTGAGCAGCTAACCTTGTTAACCTGTATTTACATTACAGTGAAAGTGTTCTTTTCTCACACCTGGAAGGTGAAGTGAGGTGTTGTGAATAAAGTTGGTAGGAATGCCAATGTACACACTGTGCACTCTCTTCAAGTAAAGACTTAGCTGTTTTCTGCTCTCGTCTCCCCCTCTTCCTCCCCTCTTACCCCAGCCTGGCGGTGGCAGCCATCCCCGAGGGTCTACCCATCGTGGTGACGGTCACCTTGGCCCTCGGAGTGATGAGGATGGTCAAGAAGAGGGCAATTATCAAGAAGCTGCCCATCGTGGAGACACTTGGTAGGGTCTGGCGGAGGTGAAATGAGCCGAGCTCTGCCTTTAACACTCAGTTTGGTGTGTGTGTGTGTGTAGTTTAATTTGACCCCATCACTTCCTCCATCATCCAGGCTGCTGCAACGTCATCTGCTCAGACAAGACGGGGACTCTGACCAAGAACGAGATGACCGTCACTCACCTGTTCACCGCCGATGCACTTCATGTTGAGGTACACTGTGTGTGAGGCTAGTTCCTCCTGCCTAGTTTAGGACTGTTATTTAGTCATCTGGCAACCTTACCGTAAATCAGAATGTGTTCACAGGCAATTTATCTTGTGAAATGAGGGTTTAGGGGGATGTTTGTTGATCTTCATTGATTTGCTGTGTCCTCCATGTTGTCCCCTCTGCCAGGTGACAGGCGTGGGTTACAACGGAGCCGGGGAGGTGTTACTGCACGGGGAGGAGATCCACGGCTTCTCAAACACCTCCGTCAGCAAGATTGTAGAGGTGAGAAACTGGGACAGATACGTGGTCATTGGGGTAAATCTCAATACTCTGAAGTGACGACTTGGTCTGCACTCATTTAATACCGCTGGAGAGACACAGAACATGTGGTGAACTGTCTCTCTACGACGGCATGGGTAAAGGATCTGGGCTAGCATCTGATGTCATAACCACCTGTCCTTCTGCTCTCTGATAGGCTGGTTGCATATGCAATGACGCTGTCATCAGGAACAACACCCTGATGGGACGCCCCACTGAGGGGGCCCTCATCGCCCTGGCCATGAAGGTACACATACATACATACATACATACATACATGTATATACACATTGCATTGCTAGCTGACGCCGTTAGCACCCTGGCCACAAAACAGTAAGCACACACAAGCGTTATGTGTGTCTGTGAGAGCCCTTCAGATTATTAACACACAGGGGGTATATGTGTGTCTGTGAGCCCTTCAGATTATTAACACATGGGTTATATCCGTGTCTGTGACCCCTTCGGATTATTAACACACGGGAGTTATATGTGTGTCTGTGAGAGCCCTTCAGATTATTAACACACAGGGGTTATATGTGTGTCTGTGAGAGCCCTTCAGATTATTAACACACAGGGGTTATATGTGTGTCTGTGAGAGCCCTTCAGATTATTAACACACAGGGGTTATATGTGTGTCTGTGAGAGCCCTTCAGATTATTAACGCACAGGGGTTATATGCTGTGTTGTCTCTTGTCGTGATGTGTGTTTTGTCCTATATATATATTTTTTAATCCCAGCCCCCGTCCCCGCAGGTGGCCTTTTGCCTTCTGGTAGGCCGTCATTGTAAATAAGAATTTGTTCTTAACTGACTTGCCTAGTTAAATAAAGGTTAAATAAATATGTGTGTCTGTGAGACCCCTTCAGATTATTATTACAGTATCACAGACAAAAGCATTAGACTAGCAGGACCAAGTCTCATGCCCTGTGGGAGCGACTGCCTTGGTAACAGTGTGGGACTTGACAACGCCGTCATAATTACAATTGGAGATGGAAACGTGTGTGTATGTGGGTGAGACACTTCCAGACTCGGTTCGATGACTGTGTGTCACCAACGGGAATGCACACTCCTACAGGTGTGACTAGAAAACTAACCAGTCCCCAGAGGGAGAAACTACCACATGCTCACTCTTTCTGGCACACACACACACACACACACACACACACACAACGATGAACAGAAGCCGGTCACCAACGTATGTTCCCTGCAGATGGGTCTAGAAGGGCAGCAGCAGGAGTATGTACGTCTGGAGGAAAACCCTTTCAGTTCAGAACAGAAGTGGATGGCCGTCCGCTGTGTCCACCGCACTCAGCAGGTCAGTCAGTCCAGAGCGCCAACACCCTTACTCCTTTCCACATCAATGTCTCTTCTACGTAACATGGACACAGCGAAGAGCCATTCTATCTGTAGTAGTGTTGTCCGACGCGGTTCAGTGTGATGAATGTGTCATGGTGTTTTCTGTCCTTGATGATGTGTTACCTCAGGACCAGCCAGGTGTGTATTACATGAAGGGGGCTTACGAGCAGGTCATCCGATTCTGTAGCTACTACCACAGCAAAGGTGCAACACTACCTCTCAACCACCAGCAGAGGGAGCTCTACCAGCAGCAGAAGAGTTACATGGGATCCTCAGGCCTCAGAGGTAAAGGGGGGTTGGTGTCATTGGCCCGATTCCAAGTAAAGCCCTGCCTTTTATCTCCTTCGGGGTCGCTAAAGTAACAACAATGTAATCTTCTGTCTTGTTTTCCGGTACAGTTCTGGCTTTTGCGTCGGGTTCGGAAATGGGCAACCTGTCGTTCCTGGGCCTGGTGGGCATCATCGATCCGCCCAGGTTAGGGGTCAAAGAGGCTGTGGGCACGCTCATCAGCTCAGGAGTGGCCATCAAGATGATCACTGGAGACTCCCAGGAGACCGCTGTGTCCATAGGTGAGGTGCACTTTTTTCCTCTCTATCTTCATCTCTCTGTCCCTCTTGTAACTTGTAATCTCCCTTTAGTAATTTCCCCCCCCACTTGTAATCTCCCTCTTGCAACCTCCGAGATACATTTTTTGCAAAAACGTATGATGAAATGGGGATGCAATATCTGACCGTGCGTGTGTGTCCTTGTGTGTCCTCAGCGGGCCGTCTGGGAATCTACACCAAGGGCTCCCAGTCTCTGTCTGGAGAGGAGGTGGACCAGATGGACCTCCAACAGCTGTCTCAGATGGTGCCCAGGGTAGGAACATATCAACACATGCAGGCTCACAATCCTTATTCTTTAAATAGTACAGAGTGTACCGTCTTCACATAGTAATTGTCCTAAGTGGACAAATTAAGTTGTTGGATTTGAATTGAATACCTTCATCATTATGTTCGCATCAAGGAATAGAGAAACCCACACGCTGCTCTTGCTGATATCACTTATTTGTGTTAAAGCTTACATGTCGCCCTCTTGGCCTTCGTCAGAGCTTTTATTAAATGTGAACATCATCCTTATCAAGCTGTAAAACACTCAAACACAGGGCGGGGTGAACAGGGTGATGTCTAACAGGGCTGGGTGATGTCTAACAGGGCTGGGTGATGTCTAACAGGGCTGGGTGAACAGGGTGATGTCTAACAGGGCTGGGTGAACAGGGTGATGTCTAACAGGGCTGGGTGAACAGGGTGATGTCTAACAGGGCTGGGTGAACAGGGTGATGTCTAACAGGGCTGGGTGAACAGGGTGATGTCTAACAGGGCTGGGTTAACAGGGTGATGTCTCTGCCTCCTCCAGATCGTGGTGTTCTACCGGGCCAGCCCCAGACACAAGCTGAAGATAGTCAAGGTGAGAACCCAGCCAAGTGTCAGCCAGCTGGCATGAGATGATGTGTGAATGCCTGGTCTGCGTAGGCAGAGCCTGGCCTGGCAGCATGTGGCTCCAAAGCCCTGGGAAGTCTCTAGAAACTCCCACCTCAATTTGTGACATTCAGCCATGGGGAAGTGTCTCCGGTATACCTGGTGGTTTTCCAGTCGCTAGTGTTGCGAGTGCTAGTGAAGAAAATGAAAATCACACAATTATTAGAAAATACACTCCATTTCAGATCCCTTTAATCTAAAGGAATGAGTTCAACCAAGATCGGGGAACTCGATTCATTAACTAAAAACTGTTGTGTTCTTTCAGGAGTTTAATTCATGACTATAATGTGGATTTATTACAAGGGTTGACTGTTCTATCTGCTCGCTCCCTCTCATTCCAGTCTCTCCAGAACATCGGTGCTGTGGTGGCGATGACGGGTGATGGTGTGAATGATGCCGTAGCGCTGAAAGCAGCAGACATCGGCGTTGCCATGGGCCAGACTGGCACTGACGTTTGTAAAGAGGCAGCAGACATGATCCTAGTGGACGATGACTTCCAGACCATCTTGTGAGGAAACACTTTGCAGTAACACTTTATACTGTTACCCAGTTTGCTAATTATTTTGGGCTTCAAAGCCATCATGATTTCTAGAAACGTGTCTTTAGCAAAATGAGTTAATATTTCTGTCATTCTGTTTCGTCCTAGGTCTGCCATCGAGGAAGGGAAAGGCATTTACAACAACATTAGAAACTTTGTCCGCTTCCAGCTAAGCACGTGAGTGATGGAGAGCTACCTTTTTGATAAAGAGATTCCTTGAAACAATGCTATATGGGCCACTTTCTTGTAAATATTATTCAATTGGCATTATTGTGTTTCCTAGGAGCATTGCAGCGCTCACCCTCATCTCCCTGGCAACGCTGATGAACTTCCCCAACCCTCTGAACGCCATGCAGATCCTGTGGATCAACATCATCATGGACGGACCTCCCGCTCAGAGGTGAGACTACACAAAGCATTATGGGAACTGTATTCTTTTGTCATGAAAATGGTCTGCTCTCAGTTTCACAAGATTTTATATAATAATAATAATTTAAGAATTTGGTGGGTGATTTATATCTGTCCTGTTTCACACATGTACAAGTGTGTATTATACGCATTTGTGTGAAATGGAAATGTATTTTTTGCATATCCCAACCCTCGGAGAGTGGGGTCACGGCCAGGGTCAGCCATTATCAACGGTAACCCTGGAGCAATTAGGGCACATCAACAGATTATTTTTTCTTCACCTTGTCAGCTCGGGAACTCAAACTAGCGAGCTTTCGCTTACTGGCCCAAATCTCGAAACGCTAGGCTACGTGCTGCTTTCATTTTTAAATCTACCAGATTTAAAGTCACAATTACTGATCCTTTGTGTTAAAATAGTTTGTGGTAATTACCATAGATGGAAATCCATGTAATCCTCTGTCATCCTTAGTCTGGGAGTGGAGCCAGTGGATAAGGATGTCATACGGAAGCCTCCGAGGAATGTACGGGACAGCATCCTCACACGCAGTCTGTTAGTCAAGGTGCTGGTGTCGGCACTCGTCATCGTATGCGGCACCCTGTTCGTCTTCTGGAGAGAGGCAAGTAGCTATAATCATAGTAGTGTTCTTCATCATTCAGGGAAGCATGATCAAACTTCTATCAAATCAGTATTATGACTGGCCTGTTACAATCAGTAGTATTATGACTGACCTGTTACAATCAGTAGTATTATGACTGACCTGTTACAATCAGTAGTATTATGACTGGCCTGTTACAATCAGTAGTATTATGACTGGCCTGTTACAATCAGTAGTATTATGACTGGCCTGTTACAATCAGTAGTATTATGACTGGCCTGTTACAATCAGTAGTATTATGACTGGCCTGTTACAATCAGTAGTATTATGACTGGCCTGTTACAATCAGTAGTATTATGACTGGCCTGTTACAATCAGTAGTATTATGACTGGCC
Source organism: Oncorhynchus kisutch (assembly GCF_002021735.2). Classification (NCBI taxonomy): domain Eukaryota; kingdom Metazoa; phylum Chordata; class Actinopteri; order Salmoniformes; family Salmonidae; genus Oncorhynchus; species Oncorhynchus kisutch. The sequence goes on along the minus strand of NC_034175.2, from coordinate 556,029 downwards.
TGTTACAATCAGTAGTATTATGACTGGCCTGTTACAATCAGTAGTATTATGACTGGCCTGTTACAATCAGTAGTATTATGACTGGCCTGTTACAATCAGTAGTATTATGACTGGCCTGTTACAATCAGTAGTATTATGATGTAATGAACTGTAATGACGCCTTCTGCTGTGTACTGTAATGACGCCGTCTGCTGTGTACTGTAATGACGCCGTCTGCTGATTTACTTTTGATGTGGAACGTGTGTTTTCAGATTAATAAATGTGTGAACCCAAAAAATAAAACACACTGATCACATTTAATAGTGAATCGAAGCCAATCCCCACCTATTTCCTGTATCAGTTGACTTCTATTTCCATCAATGTGTTTGTTTCTCCTCCTCTCAGCTGCAGGACAATCTGATCACTCCCAGAGACACCACCATGACCTTCACCTGTTTTGTGTTCTTCGACATGTTCAACGCCCTCAGCTCACGCTCACAGGTGGGTGCACTGCTGTGCCCTGTACAGGATGAAGGATCTGAGAGATTAGTGGGCAGAAACATGTCACCTAGGATCTATTGTTGATTCATGGTGATGGTCTCTGTTTCTCTGTCTCTCTCGCTATCTCTCTGTCAGACTCGTATGGTCCATGAGATGGGCCTGTGCAGTAACAAGATGTTCTGCTACGCGGTGCTGGGTTCCATCATGGGCCAGCTGGCGGTCATCTACTTCCCTCCACTGCAGAGTGTCTTCCAGACAGAGAGCCTCAGCATCTTTGGTAAGAAATACATGTTAGCCCACTGAGCTAAAGATTAAACCTAAGCTTTCAGGGCCTGTATTCATAAAGCATCTCAGAATAGGAGTTCTGGTCTAGGATCAGTTTAGCCTTTTTAGATCACAATCATTTCGAGGGTGCTTATATTTGTCCTGTTACACACGAGTGTGAAATGGAAACCATTGTACAGCGCCCCTGGGAGCAAATTAGTTAAGTGCCTTGCTCAAGGGCACAGCGACATACTTTTCATGGTATTCAAACCAGCGACCTTTCGGTTACTGGCCCAACGCTCTAACCTCGGCTTCCTGCCGCCGTAATGAATGGACGGGGGGGGGGGGGGGGGGCTGATCCCTACATCAGCTCTCCTGTTCTGAGATGGACCCTGGTCTGTTACTGATGGAGGTGATGGTTTATATGTGCTATAGTAACAGTCCATCTCTTCTTCCCTTCCAGACCTGCTGTTCCTGGTGGGCCTCACATCCTCTGTCTGCATGGTCTCTGAGGCCATAAAGTGGGTGGAGAGGTGGAGAGCGGTGAGGGAGAGGAGAACCACAGTGGCTGAAGAAGACTCCTTCCACGATGTATGACGCACATTGCGTTCTGTGTGACAGAGTAGATAGGGGAGAGGAGGGGGCGGGGCTGGGTTGTTTGTGGGTGGGGGGTACATGTAGATGGGATGCAATGGTTATTTGGTCTGAACACAGGGACTGGAGAGAGAACTCACAATTGCTGTCCCTCGCTGGTATTCACTGTTCAGTCATGGATTGGAAGTGGGCGAGGAGGATCTCAACCTTACAGTGCCCCCCTGCCCTCCACCTCTCCCCTGCGAGAAGCATTGGCGTGCTGCTTTCATACTGTACCATCCTCCAGGAACTCAGGAGGGGATTTATTTATGAGACATTGTAACTGTTGTTCATGTGGCAACTATTCATGTCTATGGTGTTGTGATCTGAGAGGACAATGTTACTGCTCGTAGATCAATTACTCACGTCTAGGTTTTAAGACCAATTAAGGACAGCATAATTGTTTGTAGAGCAACTATTCATGTCTTGGGGTTCATGAACATAAATGGAATTTTGTAACTGTTCTTATTCGTCATCACCTTGCTTCGAGTGCAGGTAGCTAACCATACCTTTTGTAGAAGTCTAGAGATGTTACTTTCATGCATTCCCGCTTTTCATGCTAGTAGCAATCTCACCATCAACTTCGAACCAATTTAGGATTGATAATTGTGAGCATACTTTTGTTTTGTTTTGGTATAGACTTTAGGAAGAGTTGACCACTAAACCCTGTTATTTTGGTGGATGAATATAATACATTTTCTTCAGAAGATAAGTTTGGTTTGGTTTTTCTCACATATTAGGGCTGATGGCCTTCATTTGGCGGTTCATTTAATACCACTCCGGCTATCTATTTAGTTGCCCCTGGAGACATTCTGTGTTTTGGACCATCACTCAGCAGTTTATTTTCCCAGTGATCAAGCGGTACTATACAGTTAATTCTATCCCAGTCCACACCCTCCCAGCCACGGTCTGCCTCCCCAAAATCTTTCACTTGCCCTGTATCAAACTTACATTATTTTTCCCATTTAGGGAATGAACAGTTTGCCTTGAATGAAAGGCACAGAGGTATGTGGTCCAGTGCTGTCAAATGTTATTTTTCCTGTGTTTTATATGTATTTTCACACTGAGGTTGGAATAGTGCTGTGAAATGATGATTATGCCCTTTTCCTGTAAGAGCTGTTTGAAAAATGGCAGCCTGTTTTGGTGGAATGGAGTTTTGGCCTGCATGATGACATGCCAATAATAGCTGGTTTTCAGTTTTCCCCTCCCCACTCAGCCACTCCTAGACAGTCATAGCAACATTTTAGCTTGAGGAAATTCCTCTTGCTAAGAAGCTATTTTAGTTTGTTTTTGACTGCTTTTTGATTGAAGAAGGTCACTTTAAGGTACTTATTTGTTACCCAGAAATGATTTGATATTGAGAAAAAAAAACAGCCGCAATGGGCCTTTTAATATTTTGCCTCTATTTTACACACTGTAAATTAAGTGCAAATATTTATCTCCATGACAACCATTTACTGTACATGCACTGTTCATATTCATTTTGCTTGTATCTTGGGTCAAAAGTGGCCATTTTAAGCACATTTTTCTCTTCATGCTCTTTCCAGAAGCATCCGAGGCCTTGTTTTGGTACAGCTAGACATACCTGGGTTTTATTTCACAATGCAGAATCACTCAATTAACAAGCTTGTTTTGATAATCATTTACATTAAATATAATCAAATTCCCAGGTTTATAAAGACCGGTTCAGTTGATAATGGGTTATTTGAGTCATACCCATTCCAGGTTTATTTCTTTATGAACCAGGAGATGGAGTTGTTTCAGCATTTTTAGGACTGGGAGCTAATTCATTGATGTTGCTTTCCAAATGAGTTTTTGTCTGTGCTATGGATGGCAACAGAAGTCCTCTACCTACCGCAGCACCTAGCGGGTACAGGCTAACATCGCCAGCTCTTTCTATTAGACATGTTCTTTATTTTACAAGAGGTTATACTCTGCTTTGGTCCATTTGACAGGCCAAATCAGCTACAATTATTTTAATTTTTTATTTATGATTTGTTGTGTGTGTTGCACAGCTGAAGACAGTACTCTGTTGTGATGGTATGAGAATAAATCTGTACATTAATGAATGTGTGTGTATGTATGTATATTTGAAGTGTGTTTTAACTGGGTGGAGGGTTTGTGTCATGTTTTCAGTGTCACTGACACCGATTCTGATAATCTCATTTTTGCTCAGATTGAGCTAAAAATTACAATATCTGTTTTTTTTTGTTTTTTTTTCAGTTTAAGATTTCAATATAAAATATACTGCCAAAGCAGAGAGAGGCTTTAGTGTGTATACCCAATAATTCTCAACAACAGCTGGTTTAAATGTTATTTTTCATTTAGATGATAAAATATTTCCAGTGCAGCTGTAATATAATAGTAACAATACATGGGATTTATAGAGCTATTTTCAAAGCCCAAATACACTACAGCAACCAGCTACGAAATAAAAGCAAATTTAACCAAGTCAAACTTATCATGAGCTTTTTATATATAAACGTTTCTGTCTTTATCATTTTATAATCTACATCTATATTTTATAAACTTGTTTTTAGCATTAACTAAAATATGTTAATGACAGCCATAAAATGTACACAAATAAGAGGCAGGTCTGGTGGGGGATGGGCACGCCTCAACCAGTGGCAACGTAGACTGACATACCAAGGGTCTCCAAAAACACCTCAAGCTGCACTGACCTTGAAGCCTAAGGAACAGAGCAAGAGATTCAATTTGAGAATCAACAGCAGTATGTTTCAATACACTGTATACTATATCATACACATGTATACGTACCTGATGCAGAGTGTCTAGCTGTATATGTTCTGCAGCACCTGGCAGGATGGCTTCAACCATGCAGCTGGTCAGGCTCTTGCCTTCCCTATAATACTCCTCCACGTCATCCACTGGGGGTCTCTGACTGCTGTGGTCTGCCCTCCTCCCAGCCAGCAGCAGCCTGTAGAGTACCTGGCGTACTACAAGGCAACAAAAAAAACACCTACCAATGTGATGGACCGTATGAAAATGAAAACAAATATACCAGTAATGTTCTAGTGGAGGAGTGTCTGGCATGTGACCACTTATGACAGTTTTCGTTTGATCTTATTTAGTAAGGAAACTTCCAGCGATATAGATACGCTTAGTAGACCAGATACAATGCTATTTTACAGTAAACAAATTGACAACAGACCTTCAGCACACTTATAAAGGAGAGTCAACAAGCACAGCACTTGACCCTAGCCCCACACATGACTGATGATTGTCTGAGAGAAATTGATGATTGTGGGGGCTGTTTTGTTGTGCCGTGGTGGAGATCTTTGTGGGCTATGCTTGGCCTTGTCTCAGGATGGTAAGTTAGTGGTTGAAGATATCCCTCTAGTGGTGTGGGGGCTGTGCTTTGGCAAAGTGGGTGGGGTTATATCCTACCTGTTTGGCCCTGTCCGGGGGTAATGTCGGACGGGGCCACAGTGTCTCCCGACCCCTCCTGTCTCAGCCTCCAATATTTATGCTGCAGTAGTTTATGTGTCGGGGGCTAGGGTCAGTCTGTTATATCTGGAGTATTTCTCCTGTCTTATCCGGTGTCCTGTGTGAATTTAAGTATGCTCTCTCTAATTCTTTCTTTCTCTCTCTCGGAGGACCTGAGCCCTAGGACCATGCCTCAGGACTACCTGGCCTGATGACTCCTTGCTGTCCCCAATCCACCTGGCCTGCTGCTGATCCAGTTTCAACTGTTCTGCCTGCGGCTATGGAACCCTGACCTGTTCACCGGACGTGCTACCTGTCCCAGACCTGCTGTTTTCAACTCTCTAGAGACAGCAGGAGCGGTAGAGATACTCTGAATGATCGGCTACGAAAAGCCAACTGACATTTACTCCTGAGGTGCTGACCTGTTGCACCCTTGACAACCACTGTGATTATTATTATTTGACCATGCTGGTCATCTATGAACATTTGAACATCTTGGCCATGTTCTGTTATAATCTCCACCCGGCACAGCCAGAAGAGGACTGGCCACCCCTCATAGCCTGGTTCCTCTCTAAGTTTCTTCCTAGGTTCTGGCCCTTCTAGGGAGTTTTTCCTAGCCACTGTGCTTCTACACCTGCATTGCTTGCTGTTTGGGGTTTTAGGCTGGATTTCTGTACAGCATTTTGTGACATCAGCTGATGTAAGAAGGGCTTTATGAATACATTTGATTGATTGACTTTAGTACGGCTTTTGAAATTATCGATCATAGTCTGGTGCTGGAAAAACTTATGTGTTATGGCTTTACACCCCCTCCTGGCTCAAAGTGGAGGAGAGATTGACTTCATCACTACTTGTATTTGTGAAAAGTATTGACATGTTGAGTGCACCGAGCTGTCTGTTTGAACTACTGGCACACAGCTCCAATACCCATCCATACCCCACAAGACATGCCACCATGTCTCTTCACAGTCCAGAAGAGAGTTCAGAATAGACTACGGGAGGCGCACAATACTACATAGAGCCATGACTACATAGAACTCTAGTCCACATCAAGTAACTGATGCAAGCAGTACATTTTTTTATTTTTTTATAAACCAGATAAAAATACATCTTATGAGCAGCGGGGACTGTGAAGCAACACAAACACAGGCTCATACACAAAAACACATTTTGCTTACTGTATTTCTGCCTGGTTTGGTACACAAGACATACGTGGGTTATATTTCACAATGCAGAATCGATCAATTAACAAGCTTGTTTTGATAATCATTTGGATTAAATATAACTGAATTCCCAGGATTATAAAGACTGGTTCAGTTGATTATTGGTTATTTGAGTATTGAGTCATACCCATTCCAGGTTGACCTTTAGATATGAACCAGGAAAGGTAGCTAATTCATTGATGTTGCTTTGAGAAATTAGTTTTAATGGCTAAGGCAACAGAAGTCCTCTACATATAGTACAGTCGTGGCCAAAAGTTTTGAGAATGACACAAATATTAATTTTTACAAAGTCTGCTGATGGCAATTTGCATATACTCCAGAGTGATCAGATGAATTGTAATGAATTGCAAAGTCCCTCTTTGCCATGCAAATGAACTGAATCCCCCAAAAAACTTTCCACTGCATTTCAGCCCTGTCACAAAAGGACCAGCTGACATGTCAGTGATTCTCTCGTTAACACAGGTGTGAGTCTTGACGAGGACAAGGCTGATTGAGTTTGAATAATAAACTGGAAGCTTCAAAAGGAGGGTGGTGCTTGGAATCATTGTTATATCCTTCCTGTTTGGCCCTGTCCGGGGGTGTCATCGGATGGGGCCACAGTGTCTCCTGACCCCTCCTGTCTCAGCCTCCAGAATTTATGCTGCAGTAGTTTATGTGTCGGGGGGCTAGGGTCAGTTTGTTATATCTGGAGTACTTCTCCTGTCCTATCAGGTGTCCTGTGTGAATTTAAGTATGCTCTCTCTAATTCTCTCTTTCTCTCTTTCTTTCTCTCTCTCGGAGGACCTGAGCCCTAGGACCATGCCTCAGGACTACCTGACATGATAACTCCTTGCTGTCCCCAGTCCACCTGGCCGTACTGCTGCTCCAGTTTCAACTGTTCTGCCTGTGATTATTATTATTTGACCATGCTGGTCATTTTTGAACATTTGAACATCTTGGCCCTGTTCTGTTATAATCTCCACCCGGCACAGCCAGAAGAGGACTGGCCACCCCACATAGCCTGGTTCCTCTCTAGGTTTCTTCCTAGGTTTTGGCCTTTCTAGGGAGTTTTTCCTAGCCACCATGCTTCTACACCTGCATTGCTTGCTGTTTAGGGTTTTAGGCTGGGTTTCTGTACAGCACTTTGAGATATCAGCTGATGTACGAAGGGCTATATAAATACATTTGATTTGATTTTGATTCTTCCTCTGTCAACCATGGTTACCTGCAAGGAAACACGTGCCGTCATCATTGCTTTGCACAAAAAGGGCTTCACAGGCAAGGATATTGCTGCCAGTAAGATTGCACCTAAATCAACCATTTATCGGATCATCAAGATCTTCAAGGAGAGCGGTTCAATTGTTGTGAAGAAGGCTTCAGGGCGCCCAAGAAAGTCCAGCAAGCTCCAGGACCGTCTCCTTAAGTTGATTCAGCTGCGGGATCGGGGCACCACCAGTCCAAAGCTTGCTCAGGAATGGCAGCAGGCAGGTGTGAGTGCATCAGCACGCACAGTGAGGCGAAGAATTTTGGAGGATGGCCTGGTGTCAAGAAGGGCAGCAAAGAAGCCACTTCTCTCCAAGAAAAACATCAGGGACAGACTGATATTCTGCAAAAGGTACAGGGATTGGGCTGCTGAGGACTGGGATAAAGTCATTTTCTCTGATGAATCCACTTTCCGATTGTTTGGGGCATCCGGAAAAAAGCTTGTCCGGAGAATGAGTGTGTAAGTTGACTATGCAAACAATTTGGAATTTCCAAAACATGAATGTTTCTTATAAAAACATGAAGTGATGCAGGCAGTCTTTTCTCAAGAGTGTGCAGCTGTCTTCAAGGCAAAGGGTGGCTGCTTTGAGGAATCTAAAATATAAATTATATTTTGATTTGTTTAACACTTTTTTTGGTTACTACATAATTCCATATGTGCTATTTTATAGTTTTGATGTCTTTACTATTCTACAATGTAGAAAATACATTTTTTTTTTTCTTAAAACATTGCATGAGTAGTTGTGTCCAAACTTTTGACTGGTACTGTATAATTAGTTTAGGTGGGATACGTTTTCAGCGTCACTGAAGTAACACATTTTTTTCTCATAGAGGTAAAAATGACTATCTAAGATTTGTTCAGTTTAAGAATTTAATTTAAAATATACTGCCAAAGCAGAGATAGACTTTAGTGTGTAGACCCAATCATTCTCAAGAATAGCTGGTTTAAATGTTATTTTTCATTTTGATGATAAAATATTTCAAGAGCAGCAGTAATATAATCGTAACAATAAATGGGATTTATAGAGCTATTTTCAAAGACCAAAATACGTTTTACAGTAGAGAGCAAATAAATAAAAACTGATTAAACAGTCAAACTTATCATAACTTCTATTATAGTTAATGCTAATAAAATGTCAATTAAGTCATAATAGGTACACATAAGATCAATAAAAATATTAAAGGGTTGAGCAGAACGTCTCTATCTAAACAGTTATATAATGGTCCCTCCCTACTCCCAGCCGATCTGCCCCTGCTTCCGGGAGAATTCTGGATTCCTAGATCGGTTGAATCTGTCCTTGCTCTTGTGCCTGGTCCGCACTGAGACTAAAGTCCAACCCAGATCGTCCTCTGGCTTGGCCTTGCTCCCACGTCCAGCACCATCATCATCATCATCTTCTTCCAGAGCTAAAATGTGTAGACTGGCCGTCAGATTGTCCAGTGGCTGTGTCAAGGATGGAGGTGTGGCCCTCTGCAGCCCAGACACAAATGGGATGACAGCTGCCTCATGAGAATCATGGGAGTTGAGTATGGCTCCCAGCATGGCCCTATACAGCTGTCCAGAGCCAAGGTCTCCCATCAGGAGAGAATCCGGGGTTAACCCCCCTCTCAGTTTGGTCACAAGCTGGTGCACCAGAGTGCCCTTGTACAGCCTAGACGCCACCCAGGAAACAAAAGATGGTTGATTTAGCTCTGTTTCTGATGGGATACAATACAATGTGAATGAATCCCACTGCTCTAACTTTAGGGGCAAGGGTTGATTTAGGAAGGGACACCTTACCAGGCACACTGAGGCTCGGCTAGAGGGAAGCACAGCAGTTGGTTGAGGTGAAGGCTTTCTTTCAGGCAGCACTGCCACTGGCTGTAGGCGTGGGCCACACCCAGGTCTAGGCTCCTTCTACCTCTCTGAATCAGCCCTCTCAGCCTCTCCAACACTGGTCCCTCCATAAACCCTGTTACACAAAAGGAGGAGTCAGTGGCTACACTTCGATATTCATCAATTCTAAATGGTGTGTTTTCTCGTAAATGCTCTGGGCCATACCTCTTTGGCTCTTCCTCTGTCTGCAGAGCTCTCCGTACACCAATCCTAGTAGCAGGGCCTGCAGGACAGGGAGTTCTGGGGGGGGATGGGCGTGCCTCAGCCAGTAGCAGGTGACAGCCACAGGAAGACGCAGATGAGGCGGGACACCGCTCATAGTGGACAGGGACACACCAAGTGTATCCAAAAACACCTTAAGCTGCACTGACCTTGGAGCCTAAGGAACACAGCAAGAGAATGAGAATCAACAGTAGTATGTTTGAATATACTGTATAATATATCATACACATGTATACATACCTGATGCAGAGTGTCTAGCTGTATATGTTCTGCAGCACTGGGCAGGACGGCTTCAACCATGCAGCTGGTCAGGCTCTTGCCTTCCCTGTAATACTCTTCCACTTCATCAACTGGGGGTCTCTGACTGCTGTGGTCTGCCCTCCTCCCACTCAGCAGCAGCCCGTAGAGTACCTGTCGTATGGACCGAGAGGTGTTGTTCCCACATGGCAAGCGGGGATCTTCCACCTGGGCACCCTGCATCATCCTTCCCAGCAGCAGCACGTCTACCATGCAGGAGGGAAGTCTACCTTCCATCAACGGCAGCAGGGTCCAGTCTGGAAGGACCCTCAGAGGCTCTGGGAGACGGCCGGGCCCTGGTCCCACTCCATCGTTGAAGAACCGCTCCAGGCAACTAGGGGGAAGATGGTACTCTTCTATGCCCAGGGAGAGGCCCTGGAGGGCAGCACCTGTTTTCTGTCTGTTGTTACTATGACTGATGAGCCTGAGCACAGAGTCCAAGGCATCCTTCTGCCCATGGAAGTGGGTCAGCCAATTCAGCAAGCCGTCGAAGCGGGCAAACCTTCCTTTCATTGATGAGTATTCTTCCCACCTGAGGGAAACACCCATGTTATGCAACTTGACGTAGTCGTTTCCTAACATGGCAGCGAAGACTGGGAGAACCTGTCTGTTGATGTTGAAGTGTCTGCAGAAGCTTGTTGTGGTGTACTGCTTGCAGGGAATGTATCTTATAGAGCTCCCGCGTTGCATAGACACTTTCTGCCAGTGAAAATGGGAGATAGGCAGAAATCCTGCCTGGATGTCAAAGATATAAAAGTCACTGTCATTGGACAGCACTGGACAGTTCCAACTTCGAGCCAGGGAAGCTATTTCTTGGTCTGCCTCACAAATGCACTGTGCATACGGTACCTTCAGGCTGATGAGGACCTGTTTGAAGACATGTTTGATGAGGATTGGTAATATACCACCTCTCCCCTGAAGCCCCATGGACAAGCTTTTCGCTCTGTTGATCCTTGATTGAGCTCGTTTTTTTTTTGTTTCAAACTTTTTGTCGGTGTAGTCGGAGCCCCCATCAACAATCACAAAGGGGTCAATGTCGCAGTCTCTCAGAGCCTTAAAGAACTTGCAGACCTGGTCCTCAAAAGCATCATAATCCCCTCCATGACTCTGATCCAAACCTGAGTCAAAATAAAGCAAGTTGAACAGATTACTACCATCTATGATCAACTTGCTGTTTCTGATGTGAACATCTTTTAAAATGTTTCCATTCTCCTCCATAAAGCTGGTCAATCCCTGGACGCCCATGGTGTGCTCTGTCTGGGATGTGATGTCTTTCTTAGTGAAGAGTTTCAGAAGTCATGGGACTGAGTGAGGCTAGTATTATTACAATGGATGAGTTTCACTTTCCTTACCTCATATCTGTCACTCCCATATTGTCTCTTGTCACAGAAGGTATGTAATAGTTCATGGGACTTTAAAAAGGCAAAACAGCATAGCTAATTGAATCAAGGGGAACTACAATCCAACCAGTAACTATGACTGTATGCTGATAAGAAGTGATCCTATTAGATGTGATGAGGAACATAACTTTTATACACTGTATGTAAAGCTTTTATCTGATAAGAAATCAGACAATGATTAACCATATTCTAATGAAGAATACACTCGCTAAAATGGACTGCTACACCAGGTCATAATCTTCCCCCCAATGGAAATAAGCTTGTTAATACGGTACCAATAGTATGCTCCATATTCTCACCTAAAACTTAACTAAACCAGAAAACACTATGGACAATAAATCAGCTACATTGTGTATAAAATAACCGTTTCTATAGAACAATATTAGAAACTGGAACAGAATGACTGATGATAAATTATTTTCAAGTTTCTTGGGACACATCAAAAAAAGTGATTAAAAAAATAACTAAATATTAACAAATGAGTATCCTTGATAATAACAGCCCCAAAATAAATGGTCTGAGAAACAAAACAAAAAACATGTGACAAGAATATCGGCCTATAAAACAATTAAACTGTGGTTCAGCTTGTTTTGTTCATACTGCATTGAGCTGCCAGTAGCCAACCATTTTCATTGGTAAAGCAGTCAAACCAAAACGATTAGTCTAAAACCATTCAAACATTACTCAGTCATCACTACAAACATTACTCAGTCATCACTACAAACATTACTCAGTCATCACTACAAACATTACTCAGTCATCACTACAAACATTACTCAGTCATCACTACAAACATTACTCAGTCATCAGTACAAACATTACTCAGTCATCACTACAAACATTACTCAGTCATCACTACAAACATTACTCAGTCATCAGTACAAACATTACTCAGTCATCACTACAAACATTACTCCGTCATCAGTACAAACATTACTCAGTCATCAGTACAAACATTACTCAGTCATCAGTACAAACATTACTCAGTCATCACTACAAACATTACTCAGTCATCACTACAAACATTACTCAGTCATCACTACAAACATTACTCAGTCATCAGTACAAACATTACTCAGTCATCACTACAAACATTACTCCGTAATCAGTACAAACATTACTCAGTCATCAGTACAAACATTACTCAGTCATCACTACAAACATTACTCCGTCATCAGTACAAACATTACTCAGTCATCAGTACAAACATTACTCAGTCATCGGTACAAACATTACTCAGTCATCGGTACAAACATTACTCAGTCATCGGTACAAACATTACTCAGTCATCGGTACAAACATTACTCAGTCATCGGTACAAACATTACTCAGTCATCAGTACAAACATTACTCAGTCATCGGTACAAACATTACTCAGTCATCGGTACAAACATTACTCAGTCATCAGTACAAACATTACTCAGTCATCAGTACAAACATTACTCAGTCATCAGTACAAACGGTGACAGTCAGCTTAAACAGCACAATCATTTGTATTGATCATTTTGTGTATCATTCTTACAAGCATACAACGCTTTGTCATTACATTACATTGTATCTAGGCTTACATGACATCTAAATCATCTGTTTAAAAACACAGATTAGCAAGAGACACTATGCTGGCTGATTCTTGAATTTGATAGGCTTATGGCTGATAATGCACAGTGGAATGTACTGCTGTCCATTGGGATGGCATCTGATGTGTACCGGGGGTTATAGCTACAGCAAATGAGCCATTTCAGCATGAAGCCTTGTTGAGAATGATAACTGGAATACTCATTACCATAGTAACCATACACAAATGTATTATTGGACCACTACATTTAAAGTTATAGGACAAACATACTCTGTATCTCATTGTCATTTTGGACCACTACATTTAAAGTTATAGGACAAACGTACTCTGTATCTCATTGTCATTTTGGACCACTACATTTAAAGTTATAGGACAAACGTACTCTGAATCTCATTGTCATTTTGGACCACTACATTTAAAGTTATAGGACATACGTACTCTGTATCTCATTGTCATTTTGGACCACTACATTTAAAGTTATAGGACAAGCGTACTCTGTATCTCATTGTCATTTTGGACCACTACATTTAAAGTTATAGGACAAACGTACTCTGTACCTCATTGTCATTTTGGACCACTACATTTAAAGTTATAGGACAAACGTACTCTGTATCTCATTGTCATTTTGGACCACTACATTTAAAGTTATAGGACAAACGTACTCTGTATCTCATTGTCATTTTGGACCACTACATTTAAAGTTATAGGACAAACGTACTCTGTATCTCATTGTCATTTTGGACCACTACATTTAAAGTTATAGGACAAACGTACTCTGTATCTCATTGTCATTTTGGACCACTACATTTAAAGTTATAGGACAAACGTACTCTGTATCTCATTGTCATTTTGGACCACTACATTTAAAGTTATAGGACAAACGTTGTCATTTTGGACCACTACATTTAAAGTTATAGGACAAACGTACTCTGTATCTCATTGTCATTTTGGACCACTACATTTAAAGTTATAGGACAAACGTACTCTGTATCTCATTGTCATTTTGGACCACTACATTTAAAGTTATAGGACAAACGTACTCTGTATCTCATTGTCATTTTGGACCACTACATTTAAAGTTATAGGACAAACGTACTCTGTATCTCATTGTCATTTTGGACCACTACATTTAAAGTTATAGGACAAACGTACTCTGTATCTCATTGTCATTTTGGACCACTACATTTAAAGTTATAGGACAAACGTACTCTGTATCTCATTGTCATTTTGGACCACTACATTTAAAGTTATAGGACAAACGTACTCTGTATCTCATTGTCATTTTGGACCACTACATTTAAAGTTATAGGACAAACGTACTCTGTATCTCATTGTCATTTTGGACCACTACATTTAAAGTTATAGGACAAACGTACTCTGTATCTCATTGTCATTTTGGACCACTACATTTAAAGTTATAGGACAAACGTACTCTGTATCTCATTGTCATTTTGGACCACTACATTTAAAGTTATAGGACAAACGTACTCTGTATCTCATTGTCATTTTGGACCACTACATTTAAAGTTATAGGACAAACGTACTCTGTACCTCATTGTCATTTTGGACCACTACATTTAAAGTTATAGGACAAACGTACTCTGTATCTCATTGTCATTTTGGACCACTACATTTAAAGTTATAGGACAAACGTAGTCTGTATCTCATTGTCATTTTGGACCACTACATTTAAAGTTATAGGACAAACGTACTCTGTATCTCATTGTCATTTTGGACCACTACATTTAAAGTTATAGGACAAACGTACTCTGTATCTCATTGTCATTTTGGACCACTACATTTAAAGTTATAGGACAAACGTACTCTGTATCTCATTGTCATTTTGGACCACTACATTTAAAGTTATAGGACAAACGTACTCTGTATCTCATTGTCATTTTGGACCACTACATTTAAAGTTATAGGACAAACGTACTCTGTATCTCATTGTCATTTTGGACCACTACATTTAAAGTTATAGGACAAACGTTGTCATTTTGGACCACTACATTTAAAGTTATAGGACAAACGTACTCTGTATCTCATTGTCATTTTGGACCACTACATTTAAAGTTATAGGACAAACGTACTCTGTATCTCATTGTCATTTTGGACCACTACATTTAAAGTTATAGGACAAACGTACTCTGTATCTCATTGTCATTTTGGACCACTACATTTAAAGTTATAGGACAAACGTACTCTGTATCTCATTGTCATTTTGGACCACTACATTTAAAGTTATAGGACAAACGTACTCTGTATCTCATTGTCATTTTGGACCACTACATTTAAAGTTATAGGACAAACGTTGTCATTTTGGACCACTACATTTAAAGTTATAGGACAAACGTACTCTGTATCTCATTGTCATTTTGGACCACTACATTTAAAGTTATAGGACAAACGTACTCTGTATCTCATTGTCATTTTGGACCACTACATTTAAAGTTATAGGACAAACGTACTCTGTATCTCATTGTCATTTTGGACCACTACATTTAAAGTTATAGGACATACGTACTCTGTATCTCATTGTCATTTTGGACCACTACATTTAAAGTTATAGGACAAACGTACTCTGTATCTCATTGTCATTTTGGACCACTACATTTAAAGTTATAGGACAAACGTACTCTGTACCTCATTGTCATTTTGGACCACTACATTTAAAGTTATAGGACAAACGTACTCTGTATCTCATTGTCATTTTGGACCACTACATTTAAAGTTATAGGACAAACGTACTCTGTATCTCATTGTCATTTTGGACCACTACATTTAAAGTTATAGGACAAACGTACTCTGTATCTCATTGTCATTTTGGACCACTACATTTAAAGTTATAGGACAAACGTACTCTGTATCTCATTGTCATTTTGGACCACTACATTTAAAGTGGAAAGACACATAAGTGGCAATATAATCAATTTAATATGAACTATATTACATATTTTTTCTTAAGATTCTCAGATCAACAGGTGCCACTCTGACAGCAGGTAAGTTAAGTGTGATCCTGTAATGTTTACGTACACTATACATCAGGGTTGGGCTCAATTTTATTTCAATTCAGGCAATCCAGGAAGTAAACTGAAATTCCAATTCCAATTAACAATGTTCTCAATACTTTTCAATGAGAATAACATTGTGAATTGGAATTTACTTCCTGAATTGACTGAATTTAAATGTATTTGGCCCCAATCCTGCTATAATGACCTGTGGTAAGGCAGCAGAATTTGACTTGGGGCTAGTGCTACAGAACAGCCTAAAAGAGCTCAGCACAGAGACAAGAGAGAGCAACAGTTCACATTCCCACCCAGAGACACTAAAATACTTTCTAAATCGTCATACGGGACAAGCCCCATGAGACTTTGGCTCTATTAAATACCCAGTTCAGTCAAAAACTAGATTTCCCTGTGTTTTGTATATGTTCCAGGTTGGAATTAATACTGTGAAATTTGGAAAATTATGATAATGCTCTTTTTGTCACAACTTCGGCCGAAGTTGGTACCTCTCCTTGTTCGTTCGGCGGTCGACGTCACCGGCTTTCTAGACACCACCGATCCATGTTTGATTTTCGTTTTGTTTTGTCTTGATCATACACACCTGGTTTACATTCCATTAATTATGTTCCTTATTTAACCCTTTGACTTCCCTCTCTGTTTTGTGTGTTATTGTTTGTCATGTGGGTTCGTGTTGTTAGTGATCTGGATTATTGTGTTTGTTCCTTGTTGGAACTTTACTTATTTTGAGTACATTTTGGACTATTACTCATATCTGTGTCCTGAGCCTGACTGCATTTTTCCATTCACCAACATCCTCACACTTTTAGTGTTTGAATAGACCGTCTGGAATTTCAGCCTGTTTTGGTGGGATCAGGTGACATCACCAGATGGTAAATTATTTAATAGACGAATAAGAAGGAGTTCTAAACCTCTCTGCCAATAACAGCTAGTTCAGTTTTGGTTGAATCATCAGCATAAATGGACACACATGCTTTGTTTAATGACAGTCGCAGGTCATTGCTAAAAATAGCAAAGTATAAGGGCACAGGGCGAGACCCAGATGCAGACACGGGAGGCAGATGGTTCGAGTCTCCGAATATTTATTAGTATCCAAGGGGCAGGCAAGAGAATGGTCGTGGACAAGCAAAAGATCATGACAAGGTCAGAGTACAGGAGGTTCAGGGTGGCAGGCAGGCTCAAGACAAGGCATAAAGTATGGTCAGGCAGGCGGGTTCCCAGTAGAGGCAGGCAAGGGTCAAATCTGAGAGGACTAGCAAAAACAGAGAAAAGGAAAAACAGGAGCACGGAAAAACCACGCTGGTTGACTTGACAATACAAGACAAACTGACAACAGACAAACAGGAAACAAGGGAATAAGTATTCAGGGACTAATGAGGAAAACAGGTCACACCTGAGGTGGGTGGAGACAATCACAAAAACAGGTGAAACAGATCAGGGCGTGACAGTACCCCCCCTCTAGGGAAGCACCTGGTATCCTACCTGGGCGCATACCTGGCTGACCGGGGTGTCACCGGTGAAAATTGAGGGCCGGTTCCAGGATGTCTTTAGTGGGAACCCAGCACCTCTCCTCCGGACCATAACCCTCCCACTTAACCAGGTACTGGAATCCCCTGCCCTGTGGTCGAACCCTCTCACCGTGTACACTGGCTGGCCAGCGGGGGGGGAGGGATGGCCTAGAAATAGAAGACTGAGGACTGTGAGACAAGGGCTTAATCCTGAACACATGAAAAGTAGGGTGAACACAGAGGGTACGGGGCAACAGCAGGGGGACAGCAGTGGGACTAAGGACTCTAGAAATGGGGAAAGGACCAATGAAATGGGGGGAAATTTTGCGGGATTCCACCCGGAGGGGCAGGTCCCGAGTGGACAACCATACCCTCTGCCCGATAGGATAGCGGGGAGCCGGAGTCCGGTGGTGATCTGCTTGTCGACAATACCTGGAGGGGGTTTTGAGAAGAGCCGCCCGAGTTCTTTTCCAGGTACGCCGACAGCGGTGGACGAACATCTGGGCTTGAAGGTATGTTGACCTCAACTTCTTTCTCTGGGAAGAGCGGAGACTGATACCCCATGGAAGATTTGGAAGGGGGAGAGTCCAGTGGCCGAGCAGGGGAGAGTGTTCCTGGCATATTCCACCCAGACCAGTTTCTGACTCCAGGTGGTGGGGTTTTACTGGCAACGAGACACCGGAGTGCCGTCTTGATTGGCTCGCTCCGGCTGGCTGTTGGATTGGGGATGAAACCCGGAGGACAGGCTGGCCGACTACCCAATAAGGGTGCAGAACGCCCTAAAATTGAGACGAAAACTGAGGACCCCGATCCGAGACAATGTCGACCGGGAGTCCATGGATTCGGAAGACGTGCTGCACCATGAGCTGGGCCGTCTCCTTGGCTAAAGGTAACTTAGGAAGAGGGATGAAATGGGCAGCCTTGGAGAACCTGTCAATCACCGTCAGGATGGTGGTGTTCCCATCTGATGGAGGAAGCCCAGTGACATAATACAGGGAAATATGGAACCAGGGGTGATGAGGGACCAGGGGTGATGAGGAACCAGGGTCGATGAGGGACCAGGGGCGATGAGGAACCAGGGTCGATGAGGGACCAGGGTCGATGAGGGACCAGGGTCGATGAGGGACCAGGGTCGATGAGGGACCAGGGGCGATGAGGGACCAGGGGCGATGAGGGACCAGGGGCGATGAGGGACCAGGGGCGATGAGGGACCAGGGGCGATGAGGGACCAGGGGCGATGAGGGACCAGGGGCGATGAGGGACCAGGGGCGATGAGGGACCAGGGGCGATGAGGGACCAGGAGGGATGAGGAACAGGCAGTGGCTGAAGGAGGACAGATGGAGCTTGCCGCCGAGTCTTACTTTGAGCAGCGACAAAGGCTGAGACATCAGACGCCATGGTGGGCCACCAGAAGTGTTGTCGGAGGAAGCCAGGGTACGGCGAGCACCAGGATGACAGGTAAGCCTGGAGGAGTGAGCCCTTTCCAAGACTTGAGGCTGGGCCGAATCAGGAACGAACATCCGGTTAGCCGGGCCCCCCCCTCGCCAAACATGAAGCAGGGAGGATGGTCTCTGATTCAGAGGGTGTGGCAGAGGAACTGTACAGGCGGGAAAGGGAGTCCGGCTTCACATTTTTGATCCCTGGGCGGTAGGAGATGGTGAAATTGAACCTGGTAAATAACAGGGCCCAACGGGCTTGCCTGGAGTTAAGGCGCTTGGCAGTGCGGAGGTATTCTAAATTATTCTAGTCAGTCCATACCAAAAATTGATGTTCCACCCCTTCCAGCCAGTGTCTCCACTCTTCCAGAGCCATATTACCCATAAGGAGTTCCCGGTTCCCAACGTCATAGGTCCTCTCTGCAGAGTTGAGACGAAGGGACATGAAGTCACAGGGATGCAGCTTTTGGTCCTGGACGGATCGCTGGGAAACCAGAGTTTGGCCCCTAGGACAATGTTCCTCTCATCATTATCTATACCTGAGCCATCTCTCCCTGGTACCTTACAGAACACAAACACCAACTCATTCTATGTAATGCATGCTTTAGGTTTTGTCACCAAACCATTCATAAATCAATTGTCAGTGTTGAGCCTCAGGTTCACACAGACACAGATGAGAGAGTACTAATAGAAGCCTATTCTATTGCATAAAACTGACTGTGCCTTTAAACAGCTTGGAAAATTCCAGAAAATGATGTCATGGCTTTAGAAGCTTCTGATAGGCTAATTGACATAATTTGAGTTAATTGGAGGTGTACCTGTGGATGTATTTCAAGGCTTACCTTCAAACTCAGTGCCTCTTTGCTTGACATCATGGGAAAATCAAAAGAAATCAGCCAAGACCTCTGAAAAACAATTGTAGACCTCCACAAGTCTGGTTCATCCTTGGAAGCAATTTCCAAATGCCTGAAGGCACCACGTAGTACAATAGTACGCAAGTATAAACACCATGGGACCACGCAGCCGTCATACCGCTCAGGAAGGAGACGCGTTCTGTCTCCTAGAGATGAATGTACTTTGGTGCGAAAAGTGCAAATCAATCCCAGAACAACAGCAAAGGACCTTGTGAAGATGCTGGAGGAAACAGGTACAAAAGTATCTATATCCACAGTAAAACGAGTCCTATATCGACATAACCTGAAAGGCCGCTCAGCAAGGAAGAAGCGACTGCTCCAAAACCACCATAAAAAAGCCAGATTACGGTTTGCAACAGCACATAGGGACAAAGATCGTACTTTTTGGAGAAATGTCCGCTGGTCTGATGAAACGAAAATAGAACTGTTTGGCCATAATGACCATTGTTATGTTTGGAGGAAAAATGGGGAAGCTTGCAAGCTGAAGAACACCATCCCAGCCGTGAAGCACAGGGGTAGCAGCATCATGTTGTGGGGGTGCTTTGCTGCAGGAGGGATTGGTGCACTTCACAAAAATAGATGGCATCATGAGGAGGAAATTTATGTGGATATATTGAAGCAACATCTCAAGACATCAGTCAGGAAGTTAAATCCCATCGCAAATGGGTCTTCCAAATGGACAATGACACCAAGCGTACTTCCAAAGTTGTGGCAAAATGGCTTAAGGACAACAAAGTCAAGGTATTGGAGTGGCCATCACAAAGCCCTGACCTCAATCCTATAGAACATTTGTGGGCAGAACTGAAAAAGCAAGTGCGAGCAAGGAGGCTGACAAACCTGACTCAGTTACACCAGCTCTGTCAGGAGGAATGGGCCAAAATTCACCCAACTTATTGTGGGAAGCTTGTGGAAAGCTACACAAAACATCTGACCCATGTTAAACAATTTAAAGGCAATGCTATCAAATATTAATTGAGTGTATGTAAACTGACCCACTGGGAATGTGATGAAAGAAATAAAAGCTTAAATAAATCATTCTCTGTACTATTATTCTGACATTTCACATTCTTAAAATAAGGTGGTGATCCTAACTGACCTAAAACAGGTAATTTTTACTTGGATTAAATGTCAGGAATGGTGAAAAACTGAGTTTAAATGTAGTTGGCTAAGGTGTATGTAAACCTCCGACTTCAACTGTAGATTCCTCTAGACTTTTGATAAAATCATGCAGGGCTTGACATTAACCTGTTTATCCACTTGTCCTTCAGACAAGGAGATGACTGAAAATGTTGTGTTGTTTGATGCAAGAAACCACTTTAGGAAACCAAATGAATTATTAATCCTATACCATTACTACAGAGAATCAGACACATTATGCTACCCTCTGCCTATTGGCTACTTATCTTATTGAAGCCTGTCTCAAAATACAACACTGCCCCTTTAAGACATAAAAAAGCTCTTTACCTGAATTGCTTTTGTAAAACTGACCCACTGGGAATGTGATGAAAGAAATAAAAGCTTAAATAAATCATTCTCTCTACTATTATTCTCTATTATTGTGTATCACAATTCCTGAATTCCTGCCTAGTCAAAACTCCCTGTCTTAGGTCAGTTAGAATCACCACTTTATTTTAAGATTTTGAAATGTCAGAATAGTAGAGAGAATGATTTATTTAAGCTTTTATTTCTTTCATCACATTCCCAGTGGGTCAGTTTTACAAAAGCAATTCAGGTAAAGAGCTTTTTTATGTCTTAAAGGGGCAGTGTTGTATTTTGAGACAGGCTTCAATAAGATAAGTAGCCAATAGGCAGAGGGTAGCATAATGTGTCTGATTCTCTGTAGTAATGGTATAGGATTAATAATTCATTTGGTTTCCTAAAGTGGTTTCTTGCATCAAACAACACAACATTTTCAGTCATCTCCTTGTCTGAAGGACAAGTGGATAAACAGGTTAATGTCAAGCCCTGCATGATTTTATCAAAAGTCTAGAGGAATCTACAGTTGAAGTCGGAGGTTGAAGTTGAAGTAAACTTCCGACTTCAACTGTAACAAAGTGCCATTTTCACATATGTTGATGTTGGAGTGGTGCTGGAGATGACCAATATACATACAATACATTTTTCAAATGTCCCTTTAAGCATAAATACAATATGGGATGAAAACATGTACATCCTCATGGATAAGCTACTACTCCATTACCCATCAATGAAAAACCATGCGTTCCAAAGTGCCCCATTTGCCTGTCAATTCTCTGAACAGGAAATGAACAGAACCCTCATCAATAAACGAGGAATAGAAGGGAATCATTTACATATCTGAAGATTCACCTTAACATTTCAATTGCTAAACATGATGTCACGAATCCCGTTTCCTGAGTCTGTTTTTTGCCAGTGTTCTGTCCTGGAGTGTTTTTTTTCCGGCGTCCTGGAACGCACCCTGTCTGGTTGCCGGGCAATGTAGCCAGTTGGGAGTTCTGATTACCCGCACCTGTATCCCATCAGCTATCTGCACACCTGGTCCTGATCATCATCTCTCCTCTTCATAAGCCCGGACCTGACAACCATTCCCTGCCGGATCGTTAGCCATGAACAGTATGTTGTGCCATAGTATCAGCCTCAAGTTGGATAGAATTTGTTTTGTACGTCTTGCTTGCCTTCAACTTACCTCCGTTTGTTCTGTCTTCAGTTACTCACCCGGATCATTTACCCCATTCCCGCCTGGTCGTCGGAGGATTCCGCTTCCCCATTGGATCCACCTATTTACTCCCATCAACACCGCTGCCCGCTACGCCACCTGGATGTATCTACCCACTCACATTCACTTGTAAATAAATACTCACCTTCTTCCTACTCTCCTTGTCCTGGTCTGCTTCTGGGTTCGATTTTGAAGAAACGTGACACATGATCACATTATAGAGATAACTTCTGACCATTTCATACATGATTAAAGAAAGAGTAACATTTTACAGAGAGAAGCACAATGGTAGGTTTCGGCACTAAACCATATGTTGACACCAAACTCAAATACACATTTCATATTTTACAGGTGACCAGCAAGAATCAAGAGGACATTTCTAACCCAAATTATTATCCATAAATACATGTGGTTCTCATCAATGGTAAATAATCGTCAGTGTTCATATTTTATTTAGATCAATGGACGGAGTACATGAGACGATCATTGCAGGGACTAATGATTAATATAAAATAAAAAATGTTATTTATTAGGATCCCCATTAGCCGATGTCAATGGTGACAACTAGCCTTACAGGGGTCTGACACAACAAAAAAGACATTACAGACCAAATACTTTACAATTTACATACATTTAAAACATTAACATAGTGTGTGTGCGCATTACACACGTCAGTACATTTAAAACAACAGTGTGTGTGTGTGTGCGCATTACAAACGTCAGTACATTTAAAAACATTAACATAGTGTATGTGTGTGCATTACACACGTCAGTACATTTAAAACATTAACATAGTGTGTGTGCGTGCATTACACACGTCAGTACATTTAAAACATTAACATTTTTTATTTATTTTTTACCTTTATTTAACTAGGCAAGTCAGTTAAGAACACATTCTTATTTTCAATGACGGCCTAGGAACAGTGGGTTAACTGCCTGTTCAGGGGCAGAACGACAGATTTGTACCTTGTCAGCTCGGGGGTTTGAACTCGCAACCTTCCAACGCTCTAACCACTAGGCTACCCTGCCGCCCCAAACATAGTGTGTGTGTGTGCGTATTACACACGTCAGTACATTTAAAAACATTAACAGTGTGTGTGCACGCGCATTACACACGTCAGTACATTTAAAAACATTAACAGTGTGTGTGCGCGTTACACACGTCAGTACAGTACATACACACAATAAGTAGGTCACATGGGGGAGAGGCATTGTGCCATGAAGGGTTGCTGGTGGCATGTCTGGTGGGGTTAGTGTGTGTGTGTCAGTGCTGTGTGTAAGTTGACTATGCAAACAATTTGGAATTTACAACACATTAATGTTTCTTATAAAAACAAGAAGTCAGTGTTTCCTCAACTCTTAGTCAAGAGAGACAGGAATGCCAAGAGTGTACAAAGCTGTCATCAAGGCAAAGTCATTTGTTTAACCATTTTTTGGGTTACTACATGGTTCCATATGTGTTATTTCATAGTTTTGATGTCTTCACAATTATTCTACAATGTAGAAAATAGTAAAAAATAAATAAAAACCCTTGAATGAGTAGGTGTGTCCAAATCTTTGACTGGTACAGTGCATTTACATTTTTGTAATTATTTTTAAGTGTCTGCTAACTGGGGAAGGGTTTGAGTGTCACACGTTTTCAGCGTCACTGACGTAACACATTTTTGCTCAGATTGAGGTAAAACATTTGTTCAGTTTAAGATTTCCATATAAAATATACTGCCAAAGCAGTGATAGACTTAAGTGTGTATACCCAATCATTCTCAAGAACAGCTGGTTAAAATGTTATTTTTCATTTTGATGATAAAATGATGATAAAATATTTCAGGAGCAGTAGTAATATAATCGTAACAATAATTGGGATTTATAGAGCTATTTTCAAAGACCAAAATACGCTTTACAGTAGAGAGCAAAGAAATAAAAACACATTAAACAGTCAAACGTTTTTATATATATATTTTTTTATATTATATTATAAACTTATATTATATATATTACATATATATTACAAACTTTAATGTCTTTAAACATTTATAAAATATACATCTATCTTTCATAAACTTATTTTATAGTTAATGCTAGTTAATTCTAAATACAAATGTAAATGAAGTCATAAAAGGTACATATAAGAACAATAAAAACATTAAAGAGTTGAGCAGAACGTCTCTATATCTAAACAGGAAGACGCAGATGAGGCGGGACACCGCTCAAAGTGGACTGGGACACACCAAGTGTCTCCAAAAATACCTTAAGCTGCACTGACCTTGGAGCCTAAGGAACACAGCAAGAGAATGAGAATCAACAGTAGTATGTTTGAATATATTGTATAATATATCATACACATGTATACATACCTGATGCAGGGTGTCTAGCTGCATCTGTTCTGCAGCACTGGGAAATCCCTGGACACCCATGGTGTGCTCTGTCTAGGATGTGATGTCTTTCCTAGTGAAGAGTTTCAGCAGTCATGGGACTGGCTAAATGAGGCTATCCCTTTCCTTAAGTTTCACTTTCCATACCTCATCTCAGACACTCCCATATTGTCTCTGGTCACAGTAGGCATAGACTAGCTCATTGGACCTTATATGACAGTCATGGGAATGTGTTTAGATGTTTTTTTTTGTTGCAATTTAGGAAAACGTTCTGGTTTTTGAAACTCTGTGTCTCATGCCGCGTTCAGGAGCTAGTCAGAACTTGGAAACTCGGAAATTTCAGACTTGGTTGTACGTATACATGTGCCGCTCTCAACCAGTTAACAAGTCGGACATTTCCGAGTATCCTAGTACTGATTTGCATATGAACGTGGCATCTCTTCATAGGTCGTTGTGTAGTCACGTGGGTCGCGAGTCAAACAGGCTAAACGAAACCTAGATAAGTGTAAGCATGATCCATTCAACAACAGAGCGATACGATCCTTGTTTCAGCAGGATGTTGTATCTATACCTTATGTCATGCCTTATTGGAATGGATTTATTGATAATATCTGTTGGAAAAAGGTTTGGATGTTGCCACAAACATACCTACTTGTTAACAAAATTAAGGAAATTTCCTTTAAAATTATTCATAAATATTATCCTGCCAACCACTATATGAAGAAGTTTAAGGAAAACATCAACTCAAATTGCTCCTTTTGTAATGACCACCCAGAAACAGTTGTGCATCTTTTTTGGCATTGTATGCATGTAAGAAAACTGTGGCAAGACATCAGTAGGTTTATAATTGAACACATTTATGAAGATTTTACACTATTGTGGAGAGATGTACTGTTTGGATTCTTTACATACAATAGAAATAAGCGGAATCATTTTTATGTAATTAATTTCATTATTCTTTTGGCCAAATTTCATATACACAAATGTAAATTTACAAACAGAAAACCACATTTTCGTACCCTACAAAAAGAAATTGAACTGTATTTTAAGACGGTTAAATGCTCTACTAACAAAAAAGCTGTTAGAATTGTAAGTATATGCATGTCCCTTAAGGTCCTTGTGTAATTGTAATGTGATATTGTACCTCCTAGCGCGATTGCCTATTGTTTGTAATCTATGTATGCTTGTATTCCCTCATGTGCTTTATATATTGATTTGAAATAAAAATAAAAATACGTTTGAAAATTTTTTTAAAAAGAGAGATGCTAAAAAAATAATAATAATTACAAATTAAAAACATTTAAAATGTAAAAAAAAGAAAAAAAGAAACCTAGATAAGCTGATAAACTTCACATGAAGAAAACCCAACGGATGTTATTTAGCCCCGAGGAAATTGCTTTATCAAACCATACAACTAAAAAACATTATACAACATAAAACCATACAAAACCATTTATCTTAAACATAAAAAACAACACTTGGAAATATTTCCTTATTATTATTATACTAAAAAACACTTAAACCCTATAAATGTAATGTAGGCTACAAAACATACAATGTTGCCCAAACCTAGTCCTTCCCCAACCCGCCCGAATCAATTCTCAAAAGAAAGACAGGCTCTGGATGAAAATCTGCATTTTCACATTATTATGTTTTTGTGGGGGCAAGAGAATTGACAAGAAGTCAACTTGATTTATCTCTGATCGCTGTTATTACTCAAATTTGACAAACATTGACAATTATTTTTCATGCCATGAGAGGCTCAAATTAAGCACAGATTCGAATGCATAAGATAAATGCTGAACATAATTTCACTATAATTTCACTATGATATAAAAAAACATCTAAAACACATTTCCACCCTTATTACTGTCATATAATGTCCCATGAACTATTACATACCTTCTGTGACAAGATACAATATGGGAGTGACAGATATGAGGTAAGGAAAGTGAAACTTAAGGAAAGATAAACTCATACATTGTAATAATACTAGCCTCACTCAGTCAGTCCCATTACTGCTGAAACTCTTCACTAAGAAAGACATCACATCCCAGACAGAGCACACCATGGGCGTCCAGGGATTGACCAGCTTTATGGAGGAGAATGGAAACATTTTAAAAGATGTTCACCTCAGAAACAGCAAGTTGATCATAGATGGTAGTAATCTGTTCAACTTGCTTTATTTTGACTCAGGTTTGGATCAGAGTCATGGAGGGGATTATGATGTTTTTGAGGACCAGGTCTGCAAGTTCTTTAAGGCTCTGAGAGACTGCGACATTGACCCCTTTGTGATTGTAGATGGGGGCTCCGACTACACCGACAAAAAGTTTGAAACTCTCAAAGAACGAGCTCAATCAAGGATCAACACTGCCAACGACTTGTCCATGGGGCTTCAGGGGAGAGGTGGTATATTACCAACCCTCATCAAATATGTCTTCAAACAGATCCTCATCAGCCTGAATGTGCCGTATGCACAGTGCATTTGTGAGGCAGACCAAGATATAGCCTCCCTGGCTCGAAGTTGGAACTGTCCAGTGCTGTCCAATGACAGTGACTTTTATATCTTTGACATCCAGGCAGGATTTCTGCCTATCTCCCATTTTCACTGGCAGAAAGTATCTATGCAACGCGGGAGCTCTATAAGATACATTCCCTGCAAGCAGTACACCACAACAAGCTTCTGCAGACACTTCAACATCAACAGAAAGGTTCTCCCGGTCTTTGCCTCTGTGGCAGGAAACGACTACATCAAGTTGCATAACATGGGTGTTTCCCTCAGGTGGGAAGAATACTCATCAATGAAAGGAAGGTTTGCCCGCTTCAACGGCTTGCTGAATTGGCTGACCCACTTCCATGGGCAGAAGGATGCCTTGGACTCTGTGCTCAGGCTCATCAGTCATAGTAACAACAGACAGAAAACAGGTGCTGCCCTCCAGGGCCTCTCCCTGGGCATAGAAGAGTACCATCTTCCCCCTAGTTGCCTGGAGTGGTTCTTCAACGATGGAGTGGGACCAGGGCCCGGCCGTCTCCCAGAGCCTCTGAGGGTCCTTCCAGACTGGACCCTGCTGCCGTTGATGGAAGGTAGACTTCCCTCCTGCATGGTAGACGTGCTGCTGCTGGGAAGGATGATGCAGGGTGCCCAGGTCGAAGATCCCCGCTTGCCATGTGGGAACAACACCTCACGGTCCATACGACAGGTACTCTACGGGCTGCTGCTGAGTGGGAGGAGAGCAGACCACAGCAGTCAGAGACCCCCAGTGGATGACGTGGAGGAGTATTATAGGGAAGGCAAGAACCTGACCAGCAGCATGGTTGAAGCCATCTTGCCCAGTGCTGCAGAACAGATGCAGCTAGACACTCTGCATCAGGTATGTATACATGTGTATGATATAGTATACAGTATATTGAAACATACTACTGTTGATTCTCAAATTGATTATCTTGCTCTGTTCCTTAGGCTCCAAGGTCAGTGCAGCTTAAGGTGTTTTTGGAGACACTTGGTGTGTCCCAGTCCACTTTGAGTGGTGTCCCACCTCATCTGCATCTTCCTGTGGCTGTCACCTGCTACTGGCTGAGGCACGCCCATCCCCCTCCAGAACTCCCTGTCCTGCAGGCCCTGCTACTAGGATTGGTGTACGGAGAGCTCTGCAGACAGAGGAAGAGCCAAAGAGGTATGGCCCAGAGCATTTACGAGAAAACACACCATTTAGAATTGATAAATATTGAAGTGTGTGAAGTGCAGTCACTGACTCCTCCTTTTGTGTAACAGGGTTTATGGAGGGACCAGTGTTGGAGAGGCTGAGAGGGCTGATTCAGAGAGGTAGAAGGAGCCTAGACCTGGGTGTGGCCCACGCCTACAGCCAGTGGCAGTGCTGCCTGAAAGAAAGCCTTCACCTCAACCAACTGCTGTGCTTCCCTCTAGCCGAGCCTCAGTGTGCCTGGTAAGGTGTCCCTTCCTAAATCAACCCTTGCCCCTAAAGTTATAGCAGTGGGATTCATTCACATTGTATTTTATCCCATCAGAAACAGAGCTAAATCAACCATCTTTTGTTTCCTGGGTGGCGTCTAGGCTGTACAAGGGCACTCTGGTGCACCAGCTTGTGACCAAACTGAGAGGGGGGTTAACCCCGGATTCTCTCCTGATGGGAGACCTTGGCTCTGGACAGCTGTATAGGGCCATGCTGGGAGCCATACTCAACTCCCATGATTCTCATGAGGCAGCTGTCATCCCATTTGTGTCTGGGCTGCAGAGGGCCACACCTCCATCCTTGACACAGCCACTGGACAATCTGACGGCCAGTCTACACATTCTGGCTCTGGAATATGATGATGATGATGGTGCTGGAGGTGGGAACAAGTCCAAGCCAGAGGATGATATGGGTTGGACTTTGGTCTCAGTGCGGACCAGGCACAAGAGCAAGGACAGATTCAACCGATCTAGGAATCCAGAATTCTCCCGGAAGCAGGGGCGGATCGGCTGGGAATAGGGAGGGACCATTATATAACTGTTTAGATAGAGACGTTCTGCTCAACTCTTTAATATTTTTATTGTTCTTATGTGTACTGTCGTAGCTGAATCAGAATTAGTTAGGTAACATTGATAAATAAGATGTTTTATTTTTTCTCATAATATGCTTCTCTCAGGAAAAGTCACTTGGGGCCCAGAGAGGGGAGAGGTCAGGCTTGTCTTTTACATGTCTGGTAATAGGCAGAATATCAGAAAGGGAGAAGTCAGGGTTGAACATTGTCTTCATGATGAATATATCTGTTAAACCATGTGAAGGGCTCCACTATGTCTGTACTCCAGTCATTCCCTCCTTTTCCCATTGGGGGGAGGAGTATGGCAGTGTCTGGAACCATTGTATGTCCCCTCTGATGTTGAAACTTGTCTTTCATAGTATATGACCTAGAGGCTCACTCCTCTCATGGAGCTTATCCAGGGGTGGGTTGTATTTGAGATGGGAGTATCTAGATTTGACAATTGATATATGCCATTGGATGAGGTAATGTTTTGGTAATAGGAAGTACCAAGAACGAGAAGTAGAACCTCGTCTTAGAGAGCAAACTGAACGATAATTTATAGCTAATGCTATCTGGCTATGGGATACTCCTCTTTCAAGTAATAATAATAATACATTGGTGTATGGTTACTATGGTAATGAGTATTCCAGTTATCATTCTCAACAAGGCTTCATGCTGAAATGGCTCATTTGCTGTAGCTATAACCCTCGGTACACATCGGATGCCATCCCAATGGACAGCAGTACATTCCACTGTGCATTATCAGCCATAAGCCTATCAAATTCAAGAATCAGCCAGCATAGTGTCTCTTGCTAATCTGTGTTTTTAAACAGATGATTTAGGTGCCATGTAAGCCTAGATACAATGTAATGTAATGACAAAGCTTTGTATGCTTGTAAGAATGATGCACAAAATGATCACTTCAAATGATTGTGCTGTTTAAGCCGACTGTCACCGTTTGTACTGATGACTGAGTAATGTTTGTACTGATGACTGAGTAATGTTTTTACTGATGACTGAGTAATGTTTGTACTGATGACTGAGTAATGTTTGTACTGATGACTGAGTAATGTTTGTAGTGATGACTGAGTAATGCTTGTACTGATGACTGAGTAATGTTTGTAGTGATGACTGAGTAATGTTTGTAGTGATGAATGAGTAATGTTTGTACTGATGACTGAGTAATGTTTGTAGTGATGACTGAGTAATGTTTGTAGTGATGACTGAGTAATGTTTGAATGGTTTTAGACTAATCGTTTTGGTTTGACTGCTTTACCAATGAAAATGGTTGGCTACTGGCAGTTCAATGCAGTATGAACAAAACAAGCTGAACCACAGTTTAATTGTTTTATAGGCCGATATTCTTGTCACATGTTTTTTGTTTTGTTTATCAGATGATTTATTTTGGGGATGTTATTATCAAGGATACTCATTTGTTATTATTTAGTTTTTGTCACTGAAAACATCACTGATGTGTCCCGAGAAATGTGTAATAAATGTATCATCAGTCATTCTGTTCCAGTTCCTAATATTGTTCTATAGAAACGGTTATTTTACACAAAATGTAGCCGATTTATTGTCCATAGTGTTTCCTGGTTTAGTTAATTTTTAGGTGAGAATATGGAGCATACTATTGGTACCGTACTAACAAGCAATGTCCTTTCTTCATTAGATAATGGTTAATCATTGTCCGATTTCTTATCAGATAACTTTTATACACTGTATGTAAAACTTTTATGTTCCTCATCACATCTAATAGGATCACTTCTTATCAGCATACAGTCATAGTTACTGGTTGGATTGTACTTCCTCTTGATTCAATTGGCTATGCTGTTTTGCCTTTTTAAAGAGTAATGGTAATTCTACAGGGTTGAAGATAGACTGTCATATTGGGTTTATAGCAAAACTCCTCATTATATCCATTGTCCTGGTTCCATGTGTCATACAGTCGGCATACATCTCTCTCTACACATGATGTCTTCAACAATGATCCTCACGGAAAAAAAGATCACAGATCATAATCTGTGATCATTTGTGTTCATGTTTAAATAAATTGAAACTATGAAATTATCCTCAAGGAGGAGATGAAGGAGTTGGCATGCCAAGATCATTGTCATGACATGTGTTTTGCATACAATGAGAGATCAAAGATGGATTTTGGATCTAGATGTTCATACTTTAGTTTTTAGGATCCGCATGTACTGCCTGCTTTAGCTGTAGCTGGATATTAAAATAGAAGAACTACGATCATGTATATCCTACCAACGGGGCATTAACAACTGTAATATCTTATGTTTCACTGAGTCGTGGCTGAACGACGACATGAAGAAAATACAGCTGGCTGGTTTTACGCTTATTCGGCAGGATAGAACAGCAGCCTCTAGAAAGACAAGGGGTGGCAGTCTATGTATTTTTTGTAAACAATAGCTGTTGCACAAAATCTGAGGAAGTCTCCAGGTTTTCTCGCCTGAGGTAGAGTATCTCCAGATAAGTTGTATATTGTATACTGTATATATAAGTTGCTATTTACCAAGATAGTTTTAATCTATATTCTTCCTAGCTGTCTATTCACCACCACAAACTGATGCTGGCACTAAGACCACACTCAATGAGCTGTATACGGCCATAAGCAAACAGGAAAATTCTCATCCAGAAGCGGCGCTCCTAGTGGCCGGAGACTTTAATGCAGGGAAACGCAACTGCACTGTCCGATTTACAGTAGCTATTAAAGTGATTATTGTTTGAGGTTGCGCCCCACATCAAAATATTTTCCCACCGGCACAGATTTCATACATTCACATATAAAGATGAAATGTTCACTTACTTTTTGAAAATCTTCCTCTGATTTGTCTTCCAAAGGGTCCCAGCTTTTTTATATCCCAAAAAGTATGTTTAGTTGGCGCCATCAATTTGAGTAATCCACTCGTTCAACTTGCAGAGAAAGAATCCGAAAATCTACCCCTAAACTTTGGTTAAACAAGTCAAAATATGTTTTTATTTACTCCTCAGACACCCTAAAATGTAATCAAACTATAATATTTAATTAGGAAAATAAGTATGTTCAATAGGAAACCGATTTTAGCAGGTGCGCAACTTCGTCATGGCGCACAGAAACACAGGTTTCCCAGACTGTGTCTTCTTACAAAAACGGTTATTTCTTATTTGTTTTTTATGTTACAAGCCTGAAACCTTGAACATAGACTGCTGACACCCCGTGGAAGCCATAGGAATTGCATCCAGGGAGCTATTTTACAATATGACCTTTCTCTTGCATTTCTAAGAGGATGTACTCTCTCAAAAATACATTTTGGTTGGTTTGTCTTTGGATTTTCTCCTACCATATCTATTGTGTTATATTCTCCTACATTACATCTACAAACTTCAGAGTGTTTTCTTTCCAATGGTACCAATTATATGCATATCCTGGCTTCAGGGCCTGAGCTCCAGGCAGTTTACTTTGGGCACGTCATTCAGACAGGAAGTGGAGAAAAAAGGGGCCTATCCCTAAGAAGATTTATCATTGTTGCATTGGATTAGATAAAAAAAGTATCTAAAATGAGAACAACATGTCTAGACTGTGGTTTATCACTCTACTATCTCGGCCTTGAGGCTGCGTGACTATCCGCAGGTGCAAGCAGTTCTCAGCCTGAGAACTAAAGCAGTACATCTCCATTAC
Organism: Oncorhynchus kisutch; assembly: GCF_002021735.2. Taxonomy (NCBI): domain Eukaryota; kingdom Metazoa; phylum Chordata; class Actinopteri; order Salmoniformes; family Salmonidae; genus Oncorhynchus; species Oncorhynchus kisutch. The sequence continues at coordinate 523,221 of NC_034175.2, read as the reverse complement.
CCAGTACTTTTCCATCATTACGCATTGCATCTGAGCTCCTAGAGTGTGAGGCTAGAGCTCCTAGAGTGTGAGGCTAGAGCTCCTAGAGTGTGAGGCTAGAGCTCCTAGAGTGTGAGGCTAGAGCTCCTAGAGTGTGCGGCTCTCTTTTATTTTCAAGTTTCTACTCCGCTAGCCAGCACCTCGTCTTAATAGGTGTGCGTTTCTTTTTCTTCTAGATCGTTCTGTTAACCAGTAAACAGCACCCTACTGATAAAAAAGATCTTAAACGATGCCGAATGATAATTATTATGATAATTATGACACTGGTCATAGACCCATACAAGATTACTTTGAATATAGCCAAAGGGAGCGTGATAAGATCATTATTTCGGAGTCCCTTTTTGACATGCCGGGAGGTAAGTCTGACCTCTCGAAAGAACTGTTACATTTATCTAAGCGCCAGACGAGAACGCATCTACATATAGTCACTCTTAGTGATTATGTGCGTCAAGGCATTATTCCACGGGGACTCAGGTGGCAAAAAGAACCATCATTGGGACAGCGCACAGATGATTACTGTGAGCGCTGGTGTGCCATCCTGAACAAATGCTCTATTGATTTAATGACATTAATTGTTGACCAGTTGAAGAAGGATTTTATTGAAATGGATAATACGATTAAAGACAAACGCACAGCTCTACAAACAGTTGTTAATGATGGTGGCATATTCAATGCCGGCAGGGTAGCCTAGTGGTTAGAGCGTTGGACTAGTAACCGGAAGGTTGCAAGTTCAAACCCCCGAGCTGACAAGGTACAAAATCTGTCGTACTACCCCTGAACAGGCAGTTAACCCACTGTTCCTAGGCCGTCATTGAAAATAAGAATTTGTTCTTAAATGATCTTGCCTAGTAAAATAAAGGTAGAAAAAAAATGAACTGATGAAAACTAACCAAGCGCTTCAGGACAAGTTGCCTACAGAAATAAAATAACTTAAAATCACGAAATTCAACCAAGACAAAAAAGACAAGGCCGATGGTAAAGTCTACTTCTGGAGAAACCCTGACAAAAGAGGTCCTGCTCCCCCTCTCCATGACAGACGCAGGAGGGATGCCGCTTACTTCTATCCACCCTTGTCTGATCAACGCTCTACAACCAGCGCCTCATCGGCTTCCAGTGGTAGTTTTTTATTCAACGAGAGACTGGACGGACGGAAGGGCGGAGGAGGCCGCAGGCACGCGCATCGACGAGATGTCGCACCCGACGGGGTAAGAAGAAACGACTATCAGAGGCAGAGACCGTTCAAACGGTCCCAGAACCCACGGGACTGAGTGTCTTTAATTTATCAAGCAGGATATTGAGCCCTGCCCATGTCTCTTTGCTTAATAAAGGGTTATCTTTTGTGCCTACAACTCAGTGCAACGATTTTGATGTTAAGGTAGACATGTTTCAGTTTTTTAGAAACATCCGTTTAAGGGAATATTTTAGCTCCCCTAATTCTGACACTTCTATTGAACCAGTAGGTTGCTCTCCTGCACATACTCCGACTCCTTTTAGAAGCAAGAGTTATTTTATACCTCCAGCCAATCGCAATCACTCTATCGAGACATATTGCAGACTTGTGGAAAATGATGTTGGACTTCTCCGTAAGAATAAACAGGGATCCAAATCTTTCCATAATTTATGGAAATGATAATAATAATGATAAGGGTGGGTCGGTTGTACTCATGGATAGGACAGCTTATGTACATGAGTGTCATAGACAGCTGCTTGACAACACCTTTTCCAAGAAATATGGCTGAGACGCAAAGAAAGTTCAAGGAGAGGGGCTACAAGAATGATCAGATTAATATTGTCATTGAGAAAATTCAAAACAAAACGAGAAATGACCTTTTTCATGGTCAGTCTCGCAAAAAGACGCATTCTTGCGTTCTAACTCGCTATTCAAAGTGTTCTGAACAAATTAAGGGACTTGTTCACAAACATTGGCACATCCTAAAATCCGATGATAGTCTCGGTAATGTGTTTTCGGACCTTCCCTTGTTCGTATTCTCGCGGGGCAGAAATCTCAGAGACCAATTGGTAAACTCTGATTTACCACCCCAAGATATTCCTGAACAACGTCTATTTGCGCCCCTACTGGATGGAAATTACAAATGTAATGGCTGTGCTCAATGCAATGGCACTTATAAATGTAGATCCTTCAAACACCCACAAACAGGGAAATCGATCCCAATAAAAGGTGTTATTACGTGCTCCACTTGGCAGTTATTTATCTTATAACTTGTCATTGTGGTAAAACATTATGTGGGTAAAACAAAGCGTGAATTAAAAGTACGTATCTCAGAGCATCGTAGCACCATTAGGTGTAAAAACTTTACTTATCCAGTTGCGGCCCACTTCTTGGAGGTAGGCCACTCGATTTCGTCCCTACGTTATATTGGCATCGAACATGACCTTGATAATTTATTGTTAAAACGAGAGGCTGCCTGGATCTTTAATTTAAAGACCCTTGCGCCATTCGGTCTCAACGTAGACTTTGATCTGAAGCCATTCTTGTGATTATTGTGACTTTGCCATTGTAATTGTGTGTAAACTTGTATAGTCAAATTAATCTATGATCAATTCTCTGCTTTTCATCGGCAGGTTTTCTTGTCGTGGTCCTTCCTTCAAGCATAATTAAATAAATAAAATATCATACAAACTATCAACAACAAAAAATACTAAACAAAAACAACCTGCTTTTCTTTAAAAACTCATTCTAATCCGGTCCCTACACAGGCTCAGATTACTCAGATTTGTATTACTTTCATACAGGATTTCTATAGGAATATAGACACTACTGGTCAAAAGTTTTAGAACACCTACTCATTCAATGGTTTTTCCTTATTTTTATTATTTTCTACATTGTATAGTTAAAGTGAAACATCAAAACTATGAACTAACACATATGGAGTCATGTAGTAACCAAAAGTGTTAAACATATCAAAATATATTTTAGATTCTTCTAAGAGACACCCTTTGCCTTGAAGACAGCTTTGCACACTCTTGGCATTCTCTCAAACAGCTTCATGAGGTCGTCACCTGGAATGCATTTCAATTAACAGGTGTGCCTTCTTAAAAGTTAATTTGTGGAATTTCTTTCCTTCTTAATGTGTTTGAGCCAATCAGTTGTGTTGTGACAAGGTAGGGGTGACATACAGAAGATTGCCCTATTTGGTAAAAGACCCCTAATTTGGCAGCAGCTACTCTTCAAATCAAATCAAATTGTATTTGTCACATGCACCGAATACAACAGGTGTAGACCTTACAGTGAAATGCTTACTTACAAGTCCTTAACCAACAATGCAGTTAAGAAAAATACCTAAAAAAGTAAGAAATTAAAGTAACAAATAATTAAAGAGCAGCAGTAAAATAACAATAGCAAGTCAATGTGTAGAGTACAGAGTCAATGTGCGGGGGCACCTGTTAGTCAAGGTAATTCAGGTAATATGTACATGTAGGGAGAGTTATTGAAGCGACTATGCATAAATAATAACAGAGTAGCAGTGTAACCGGTGTGAAATGGCTAGCTAGTTAGCGGGGTGCGAGCTAATAGCATTTCAATTGGTGACGTCACTCACTCGGAGACCTTGAAGTAGTTGTTCCCCTTGCTCTGCAAGGGCCGTAGCTTTTGTGGAGCGATGGGTAACGATGCGTCGTGGATGTCAGTTGTGATGTGTGCAGAGGGTCCCTGGTTCGAGGCGAGGAGAGGGACGGAAGCTATACTGTTACAGCAGCAGCGTAAAAGACGGGGGGGCAATGCAGATAGTCTGGGGTAGCCATTTGATTAGACGTTCAGGAGTCTTATGGCTTTGGGGTAGAAGCTGTTTAGAAGCCTCTTGGACCAAGACTTGGCGCTCCGGTACCACTTTCCATGTGATAGCAGAGAGAACAGTCTATGACTAGGGTGGCTGGAGTCTTTGACAATTTTTAGGGCCTTCCTCTGACACCGCCTGGTATAGAGGTTCTGGATGGCAGGAAGCTTGGCCCTGGTGATGTACTGGGCCGTACGCACTACCCTCTGTAGTGCCTTGCGGTAGGTGACCTTTTGAGGATCTGAGGACACATGCCAAATCTTTTCAGTCTCCTGAGGGGGAATAGGTTTTGTCGTGCCCTCTTCACGACTGTCTTGGTGTGCTTGGACCATGTTAGTTTGTTGGTGATGTGGATGCCAAGGAACTTGAAGTTCTCAACCTGCTCCACTACAGCCCCGTCTTCCTGGGGTCCAGAAAAATCAAGGCAGTTATACAATTTAAAAAACATTACAATACATTCACAAAAGATTTCACAACACATTAAGTGTGTTCCCTCGTGCCCCTACTCCCCTACCACATATCTGCAACACAGAATCCCTAATTGGTAACCTACAAATTGAAAACGAACCCTAACAATGTGACGTAGCCTAATGACGCTTTAGCTGAGGAACACAAACGGTGTCTCTGGCACATTTAATCACTTATGGCATCTTTAGCAAGTGTCCCTTATAATCATTTGCTAACGAAACCTACTGCAATATAGATAACCCGAGGAAATTGCTCTAGCAAACCACTAAAACATATATTTTCTCTGAGACAACTTATTATTATACTTCAAACACTTCCAGCCTACTAATGTGGTTATGTCAAAGGTGGTTTAGTATGGTTTTAGAAACTCTGTTGTTATTTCCAGTCAGTCATGTTTTAAAAAGTAAAGGATTGCATATATATATATATATATATCTACTACAACTCCCAGAATGTATCGGGGCTCTTTAATGCTTTTTGCAGCAGCGGCGAACGTCATACGATCAGAGCCCTTTGCGACATACGGATGTCCTATGTTTTCGGGTAAGTAATAAACTGTTTATTTGACTGTGTTAACCGGGCTGATCAGAACACACCCGATGCTTAAGACTGGGTTTTTGTAAATACGTGAGTTTTATAACGAAGTTAATCTTAATTAGATAGCATATGTCTCTTCATGGCTGACACACCTACCTAACAGTAGCTAGGCACAGCCAGAGTTTGCCAAGTAGGCTACATCAACTCTACGGAGTTGAGCGACGTTTTTGAAACGGATCTCGGTTTTTTAAATGAAACTCCGTCTCCTTCGATTCGCTATGCAGTCGATACTTCACATTTTTTAAATGATTAAGCCCTTATCGTGTACCTATGTTTGTCCTCTGTTGTTGTGTGCCTTTTTTGTTTGCTGAAATCCATACCTTTAAAAAAAAAAAAAAACGGTAATCAAATACAACCACATACTGTTTCTCATTGTCGTTGCTCTAAAATGTTAACACGGCGCGCATGTAGCCATTGAATCTCAACGAAACAGTCAGTGGTTGTATTTTATTAATGAGGTACTTGGCCAGCTACAGCCAGAGTATTTAGCTAGAAAATTAAGGGATATGGCAGCAAGATTATTAGGTAAAAGTCTGAGGCTACTGTACGCTAGTTCTAATACCGTGTTGATCAAATATTCTGTACGTCTGTCTCTGTCTACAAAGATAAGGTACAGATGACATGGAGAACTACAGTAAGGCGCGAACGGTGGAACAGCCCTGCCCCTGCCCATTCCCTGGCCTCTCCAGCGACACCAATGAGGTTAGAGTGAAGGATGGCAGCAAGATCCGCAACCTCATGCGCTACGCCCTGAGCCGCATGGAGGTCAAGCCCAGAGCGCTGGAAGGCGAGGGGATGCAGCCTAAGAGCGAAGAAGGGGGTAGCACCACCGAGGTCCAGGAAGCACCATACTCCCAGGCACTGGAAAAGATGCCTAGCCGGCAGATAGTATTCACTGGGATGGGGAAGGGGGTCTCCAAGGCCATCACGTGTGTGGAGATCCTGAAGCGCCGTGTGAAAGGCTTGCACCAGCAGACCAGGCTACTCTTCAGCACTGTCCTGGAGGTGTGGGAACCCCTGGAGCCTGCGGCAGGCCTGGACAGCCTCACAGTCAGTAGAAACATACCTGCTATCTGGGTACTGCTCTCCAGAGACCCCCTGGATGCCAGCCTGCCTGGATACCAGGCTCCAGGGAACTTTGATGCCCTGTGGGCACAGGCTGCCAAGGAGGATGCAGGGGTGGCTGGTGGACAGAGACATGGGGGCAGGAGGAAGAGGGGAGGTGGTGGTGGCAGGGGTAAGGGACCAGGAGGCCCTGTCAGACAGACTGATCGATCCAGAGAGCCAGGAAAAGGCCAGAGTCGTGGTAAGGGGGCGCTGGCAGGGCAGGAATGAGATGTGTTCTGTGTGTGGAAGAGGCCTTTGGACCAACCTGTTATAATCACAAGACAGTCCCCCATCGGCCGATGAGTGCACAAAATATCAACCTTTCCAACTTTTCCGTTATTGTGTTATGACTCACTTTCTGGGAGAGAGGATGTGAGCGAGTGCCTAAGGTCATAGGTCAAGCCTGAGTATTTTCAGACTTTCTTTGTGCTCTTATATTTAAGTTCAATATTTTGTCTCATTTATAAGTAAATAAAGTGTAGCCTGTACATGATTGCACTGGTCATTTTGATGTTTTATGTTTTTATAGAAAATGTATTATAGCTTGTTCTGCAACTACATGCAGAACAATAACACTTTCAAATGAGTGAATGTTATTGCTGGATAAAGGAGTTAATTGAACGTTCTGCTTGAGCTCTTTTGAGAAGTTGAACAACACTGCCACCTTGTGGTGATAATGTAATGATGCCAGAGTTTGAAGGTTTGAGCGGTCTTGAACATAAAGGTATTCTTTCCCTGTAATAACATCAGCTGTCAATCACAGACTTTTCTTTAACCTATACGTCTGATTGTGGAGCTTCATTTTTTCATAATCCACAGGGGAATAACCTACATTGTAAATGTCAAAATATTGAAAAGTTATATTAAAAGTTCCTTCTAGAATAAAACCAGAGCATAGCAATCAGTGAATGTGTGCAGTGGGATCAGAGTGACAGATGTAGGTAACCTCGTCAGTCACTGCCAGCACCTTATCCCTTTATCCTCTTCAGTGGATTCTCTTGAGGGAGCAGCTGCGGTGTGTGGAATGGCCTGGCTGGAACAGACGAGGATTAAGGGGTCTTAACTAGGACCTGACTCCATTACAGGAGGTGTGCTAGTCAGGAGGAGAAATACACCAGGGAGTGGAGACTGGGAAGTGACAGGGAGAAAGGATGAGTGGTGGTGGACGGGCAAGCTCAGGACAGATCCTGGTTCTCTCATGGCTGGTTGTTGTTCCTTCTTTGTCCCAGGTTCGCCACTCTCTGCCAGTCTTGTGGATCATGCCACTGACAGACAACCCAGGGCGGGGAAACCTTACGGCGTCCGTGTTGCCGGCTGTCCAGCTCGCTCTAGACGACCTGAGCAGGCAGCAGACTCCTCTAAGAAACTATGAGATCAATTTTCACGTCATAGATTCAGAGGTAACGTTTGCTGGTGTGTTAGTGGACTGGTGTTTTTGGACCAACAAGCCTCTGTTAGTGGGGTGCACATTGTTTATGTGGAGAACAAGGTTAAAAGTAGTGTATTTTAATGCAAAAAAGGACATGTAAGCTGTTCAGTGCATTTGGAATCATAATGATGATGAATGGAGTGGGACAGTTCACTCTTCGTTTTCTCTTTGTCTTTAGTGTAATATTGCCAAAGGACTTAAAGCCTACTTTGATGCCATATGCTTTGGGCCAAAATACTTAATGATCTTTGGAGGTGTGTGTCCATCAGTCACATCCGTCATTGTTGAATCACTACAGGCGTGGAACCTGGTACAGGTATCTTTTTTACTGTATTGTAGGCACTGAGCAACCATTTTACATCACACTGTATTGTAGGCACCGAGCAACCATTTTACATCACACTGTATTGTAGGCACTGAGCAACCATTTTACATCACACTGTATTGTAGGCACTGACCAACCATTTTACATCACACTGTATTGTAGGCACTGAGCAACCATTTTACATCACACTGTATTGTAGGCACCGAGCAACCCTTTTACATCACACTGTATTGTAGGCACCGAGCAACCATTTTACATCACACTGTATTGTAGGCACTGAGCAACCATTTTACATCACACTGTATTGTAGGCACTGACCAACCATTTTACATCACACTGTATTGTAGGCACTGAGCAACCATTTTACATCACACTGTATTGTAGGCACTGAGCAACCATTTTACATCACACTGTATTGTAGGCACTGAGCAACCATTTTACATCACACTGTATTGTAGGCACTGAGCAACCATTTTACATCACACTGTATTGTAGGCACCGAGCAACCCTTTTACATCACACTGTATTGTAGGCACCGAGCAACCATTTTACATCACACTGTATTGTAGGCACCGAGCAACCATTTTACATCACACTGTATTGTAGGCACCGAGCAACCATTTTACATCACACTCTATTGTAGGCACCGAGCAACCATTTTACATCACACTGTATTGTAGGCACCGAGCAACCATTTTACATCACACTGTATTGTAGGCACCGAGCAACCATTTTACATCACACTGTATTGTAGGCACTGAGCAACCATTTTACATCACACTGTATTGTAGGCACTGAGCAACCATTTTACATCACACTGTATTGTAGGCACAGAGCAACCATTTTACATCACACTGTATTGTAGGCACTGAGCAACCATTTTACATCACACTGTATTGTAGGCACCGAGCAACCATTTTACATCACACTGTATTGTAGGCACAGAGCAACCATTTTACATCACACTGTATTATAGGCACCGAGCAACCATTTTACATCACACTGTATTGTAGGCACCGAGCAACCATTTTACATCACACTGTATTGTAGGCACCGAGCAACCATTTTACATCACACTGTATTGTAGGCACTGAGCAACCATTTTACATCACGTTGTATTGTGTATCACAATAGAGCGTGTTATTTAATAGGTGACATACATGCAAATAACACAATTGGTAGTACTTCAAATACTGATTTAGTGCTCTTCAAGCCTAACAATATTGCACATTCAATATTTCAGCTTTCTTTCACTGCAACAACGCCTGTTTTAGATGATGAGAAAAAATATCCCAACTTCTTCCGAATGGTCACCTCGGACAACACAGTCAATCAGGCTGTTGTGAAGATCCTACAGAACTACAAGTGGAGACGTGTAGGGACGCTGACCCAGGATGTACAGAGGATCTCAGAGGTACCACTGACCGTGGTAACCCTTTCTGTCACATGTCTGTTTGGTGTACAATGTAGCTGTTATCGCCATTTACAAGTAGGGATACAAGGGTATCCGGCATTAGCCTATTGATTAAGACTGCTGACAACTATGCTGTCCTATGTATGAATTGTAAAGTCTATATTGTCCTGTCTTTGAAAGATAAGGAGAGATCTGACTAAACAACTGAGCAAGGCTGATGTTATGGTTGCTGTAACTGAAAGCCTGTCCACTGACCCATGTATCAATGTAAAGAAATTGAAGGTGAGTAATATGCCCAAATCATCTTTACTTACAAAGTTAGAATTTGGCACTGAATTGCATTATTTCAGAAAATTGCAGATGCATCCTCAGCGTGTCAATCTGTTTTGTGTCATGTCCCTTTCTACAGGATATGGATGTAACGATCATTATTGGGTTGTTTGACGAGAATTCAGCCTCCAAAGTCTTTTGCTGTGTGAGTACATAACCAGAAAACCTACATTAAAATATGATGCGATGCAACACAATGCCATCATTAATGATTAGCACTTGTTTGAGACAAAGATTAATAGCAGTTTAACAGCGCATTCAATCATACAATTAGTTTTGAATTATCGTTATGATAACCATTTGTGTTTGTAATGACCATATAACCGTTGTCTTCTAGGCTTACAGCCTGAACATGTTTGGCGGGAGGTATCAGTGGATCCTCCCTGGCGGTTACCAGGGGAGCTGGTGGGAGGAGGCCAACTCCTCCAACTGTGCTTCAAACAACCTGCTGACCGCAATGGAAGGCTACATCACTGTGGACTTCACACACCTCAGTAACAGACAGATAAAAGGCATCTCAGGAAGGGTAGGTACTGAGGTTTTCAGCAAAGGGACAGCATATTCTGTCGATACTGTACCATGCTCTCTCCAATGGATAACGTGTGTTTATAACAAAACGTGGACGTAATGTTGAAAACTTCAAACAGTATATTTGCAGTGTAGCAACGGTAATGCAAGACCATTAAGAGAAGTCAAACAAACACCTTTGTGTTTCTGTTTAGACCCCAGAAGAGTATGACGAGACTTACAACAGAGAGCTGCTGCAGAGAGGGTTGGTTGCCAGCAAGTTCCATGGGTTTGCCTATGATGGAGTTTGGGTGATGGTGAAAGCATTGACCAGGGTCATTGAGTCTGTTCGTCACAGAGAGAGATATGACATCCACCGGAACTTCACAGTCAGCAGCAAGGAGATTGGACAAATGGTCCTGGATTCCATGAAGGAGATTTGCTTTGAGGGTGTAACTGTAAGTTAGCATGACTGTTGTGTTAACATTCCATTTTAGATGGATCGTTGCTCCAAAAGACTAAAGATAAGATGTGCTTTACAAATATTCTTGTCAAATTGACTTTCTTTTCCTCTTCTTCTTTTTAGGGTCAAGTTATGTTTAGAAATGGGGAACGCATGGGAACTATTAAATTAAGCCAATTTCAAGGTAAACATTACATATGTGTATTTCCACGAATTTAGAGAACATTCTTTGTGAAATATTTATCAACTGCATGTGTTTCCACAGAGGGCCGGGAGGTGAAGATAGGCCAGTATAATGCTGAAGCAGAAGAATTAGAACTCAACCACTTAATCAAGTTTCAAGGTAGGTGGCCACACTATTAGGACAAGGCATTGAGACATCTGATGATGACACCTCAAGCACACAAAAAACGTTTGTTTTTGTCACAGTCTTTGCATTCTACTTTTTTGTGCCTTTCATAGGCATGCAGCCGCCTAAAGACCGGGCACACTCCCAGCGGTGGGATGTCAGTGTTCCCCTCTACATCATCTTGTTATCCACCACTGGCCTGGCCATGCTCATGGCACTCTTCTTCCTCTTCTTCCACATCAAGCATCACAACCATTGGTAAGATCATTATTCCAAGCATCTTGTATTGGCTTGTTATTGAACTAGATACTTTTTGAGGTAGCTTTCATCGAAACACAAGGTTGTTCTCTCTTTCGTTGTTATCCAGTTTACTTACTCACATGCTCTGCTCAGACAAGGCTACCCGTTGATCTCAATATTTTGTTTTTCCCATAGGGTCATGAAGAAGTCCAGTCCGTCCATGAACTACCTCATTATCCTGGGTACGATGCTGGCCTGTACCTCCGTCTTCCTCTATGGGCTGGATGGATCCCTTGTGACTGACAAAGTGTTTGTTACGCTTTGCCCTGTGAGTACACATGAGTTTAAACGTCTAAGCATTTCAGTGATAAGGAAGGAACCCCTTGTTTCAAGGGATGCACATTGTTTCATTTTTTTCCCTCTTGTCACAGATTCGCACATATATTCTTTCTGTAGGATACACCACAACCTTTGGGGCATTGTTTGCGAAAACTTGGAGGGTCTGGACAATTGTCAAAAATAAGGAGATAATTGAAAAGGTAAACTCAAAGTTCAAAAGATCAAGTTAAAGAAACTCAAAAAGTACAGGCCTCTTAATCGCCATCTCTCCTGTCTAATATTTAATACTCATCCTCTCCCTCTCTGTTCTTTCTTCAGATTATTAAGGATGACCAACTATGGATAATTGTCGGGGGAATGCTGCTAATCGATCTGTGTCTGTTAACCTGCTGGCAGATGGTGGATCCACTCAGACGAACAGTGGAAGAGTTCAGCCAAGAGGTAACACTTCAATTACATTTTCTATTTTAACCTTGGTCTTGCTCTCTTATCTTTTGTTGTGTAGGGGATGCAGACGTTGTTGAAGTTAGCCTTTCAATTTTAACTGCCTTTTTGATTACCTTGTTTATGTGAATTACTCTGGTCTGGAGTCGACCGTGTGATGGTAGTGAATGGCTCTGGTCTGGAGTCGACCGTGTGATGGTAGTGCATGGCTCTGGTCTGGAGTCGACCGTGTGGTGGTAGTGAATTACTCTGGTCTGGAGTCGACCGTGTGGTGGTAGTGCATGGCTCTGGTCTGGAGTCGACCGTGTGGTGGTAGTGAATTACTCTGGTCTGGAGTCGACCGTGTGGCGGTAGTGAATGGCTCTGGTCTGGAGTCGACCGTGTGGCGGTAGTGAATGGCTCTGGTTTGGAGTCGACCGTGTGGCGGTAGTGAATGGCTCTGGTCTGGAGTCGACCGTGTGGCGGTAGTGAATGGCTCTGGTCTGGAGTCGATCGTGTGGCGGTAGTGAATGGCTCTGGTCTGGAGTCGACCGTGTGGCGGTAGTGAATGGCTCTGGTCTGGAGTCGACCGTGTGGCGGTAGTGAATGGCTCTGGTCTGGAGTCGACCGTGTGGCGGTAGTGAATGGCTCTGGTCTGGAGTCGACCGTGTGGCGGTAGTGAATGGCTCTGGTCTGGAGTCGACCGTGTGGCGGTAGTGAATGGCTCTGGTCTGGAGTCGACCGTGTGGCGGTAGTGAATGGCTCTGGTCTGGAGTCGACCGTGTGGCGGTAGTGAATGGCTCTGGTCTGGAGTCGACCGTGTGGCGGTAGTGAATGGCTCTGGTCTGGAGTCGATCGTGTGGCGGTAGTGAATGGCTCTGGTCTGGAGTCGACCGTGTGGCGGTAGTGAATGGCTCTGGTCTGGAGTCGACCGTGTGGCGGTAGTGAATGGCTCTGGTCTGGAGTCGACCGTGTGGCGGTAGTGAATGGCTCTGGTCTGGAGTCGACCGTGTGGCGGTAGTGAATGGCTCTGGTCTGGAGTCGACCGTGTGGCGGTAGTGAATGGCTCTGGTCTGGAGTCGACCGTGTGGCGGTAGTGAATGGCTCTGGTCTGGAGTCGACCGTGTGGCGGTAGTGAATGGCTCTGGTCTGGAGTCGACCGTGTGGCGGTAGTGAATGGCTCTGGTCTGGAGTCGACCGTGTGGCGGTAGTGAATGGCTCTGGTCTGGAGTCGACCGTGTGGCGGTAGTGAATGGCTCTGGTCTGGAGTCGACCGTGTGGCGGTAGTGAATGGCTCTGGTCTGGAGTCGACCGTGTGGCGGTAGTGAATGGCTCTGGTCTGGAGTCGACCGTGTGGCGGTAGTGAATGGCTCTGGTCTGGAGTCGACCGTGTGGCGGTGGTGAATGGCTCTGGTCTGGAGTCGACCGTGTGGCGGTGGTGAATGGCTCTGGTCTGGAGTCGACCGTGTGGCGGTGGTGAATGGCTCTGGTCTGGAGTCGACCGTGTGGCGGTGGTGAATGGCTCTGGTCTGGAGTCGACCGTGTGGCGGTGGTGAATGGCTCTGGTCTGGAGTCGACCGTGTGGTAGAGTCATAGTAAATGTGAACCTCGGAGGGAGATCAAAAATATTCAAGTAGTCTTTCCTTTTTGTGGTGTTTCAGACTGCTCCTGGTGGTGAAGATGTTAATACAAGGCACTTCCTGGAGCACTGTGAAAGTACAAACCTGACTAAATGGCTCGCCATTGTATATGGCTACAAAGGGCTTCTAATGGTGAGAGAAATTGCCAGAACCATGTTCAACACCCAGGATCCTTTTCAAACAAAGCTGATAATCTAGTTGATGGTTTTCCATATTTTCTTTAGTTTCTTGGATGTTTCCTGGCCTTGAGAACAAGGCATGCACATATCCATCTCCTCGATGACAGCAAGTACACAAGGCTGAGCATGTACCACGTGACCGTCATGTCTATCATTGGAGCATCAGGGTGCTTCCTGACCCAGTATAACCCTAATGTGCAGCTCTTCATCATGGCTTTGGTGGTGATCTCCTGCTGTACCTGCACTCTGTGTCTGGTGTTCCTGCCCAAGGTGTCACCTGCCTCATCTCTGAAACCTCCTCTTGTATACATGTTGAGCTCTCATCAAATATCTCATTTATCTCAATGTTCTCGTTTTACTTCCGTTTCTCAATGTATATTGTTTACAAATTGGTGTATATGCTAGATGATGTTGGATGTAAACACTCGTCTTGAAAAATATAATTGAATGCTTCTGTCTTGTATCCTAGCTTGTAAAAATCCGAGACAATCCCAACCAAGTGGATCCAACTAGCTGGTTACAATGTGATCTTCACAAGGAGGATTCGGAGACCTCCAGTTCCTCTAGCAGTCTCAATCAGGGCAGATCTCTTGAAAGCCTGCAGACTGAAAACCAGCAGCTCCGGAGGAGAATCACAGAGGTGAGTTCTGACCCCTTGTCTTGAGTCTAAACAATTCACAGAACTTTAACCTTTGTAGGTTGAACCCCCATCTGTTGTGGAGCTAATAATCATTAATGCCATTTCAGATGGTGGAACTTTGGGAATGAACATAGAAATGGTCTTTGCAGATTGGTGACCAGTTGGAGGATGTCGCCATGCAAGTACTAGAGAAAGAGCTGAGTCCTCCCAGTCCACAGGGCCATGAAGTGAGACTGAGAGCCCAGGTGTGCTCTGAGGATGTGCCCAGGATGAACAGGGAACTCTTTGATGACATCAACTCACCTGAACAGTACAGGAAAATATATTACTCTGATACTAAAAGATACATTATGCAATACAAATATTTTCTATACTTTCTATATATACACTGAGTATACAAAACATTATGAACATGTGCTCTTTCCATGACATAGACTAACCAGGTGAATCCATGTGAAAACTATGATCCTTTATTCTATTGTTAAATGGTCCACCACCCAAAGGACATCCAGCCAACTTGAAATAATTGTGGGAAGCATTGGAGTCAACATGGGCCAGGATCCCTGTGGACCACTTCTGACACCTTGTAGAGTTCATGTCCTGATGATTGATGCTGTTCTGAGGGCAAACTCAATATTAAGAAGATGTTCCTAATGTTTTGTACTCTCAGTGTATATTTAACTATATTTTTATAGAAATATCTACTATATATATTTTGAAATGAAACATCCTACACACTTGTTTTCCTTTGCAGCGTCCAACGAAGATGGTCCGTGCAGCTGCCAATTCTTCACCATGCCTACATGCCAGCCATTGGGGGAATGAGTGCCAGCTGTTCCAGCCTTCTGAAAAGTCCCGATGTCCCCAGTGCCCAACAGAGACATATGCCACCATCGCATCGGGTCATGGTCACCGGGCTGTGACTGTATTTCCCTCTACAATGAGTGACAATACACTGGAAAAGTTACAATATTCATTGAACTGCCTCTGGTTCCACTGGCAGCTGGAAGTCAAATGACCTTCCTTTACTTGGACTGCCATCGCATCATTCACATCTGAAGTCATGTTCACATCCAGACAAGTTCTACATACAATGTGGTGCTGACAAAAGTTGTGTGGTAAATTACAATGGCTGCTTTCTTTATGGATTTTTAGTAGATTGATTGCAGTGCAACTCATAGAAGTGGTCTCCTCATGGAAAAACAAAAAATGTTGGCCGTTCCCCCTGTTTCCCAACATGGGAGTATCTTGTATTGCAGCAGGATACTGGCAGTGACTGTATTTGCACTCTTGGTAACTGCTCTGTGCTGTGGTACTGCTCTCTGGTACTGCTCTGTCATGTTGTCACTCTGGGAATTTCCTGGTTTGCTAAAGCCCAGGAATGAACTTTAAACTGTTCCAAGGCAGAAGTTAACCCTTTACAGCAGTCAAATAAATAATTGATTGTCTTTCCAAACATTGCCTGTGTCCTGGAGAAAACAACATCTTGGCTATGTCTAGGCAAATTCAAGTTTGTTATCAGTCTTTCAAAGATGAAGAATAATCGGATGAGAGTATAACCTTTAAATGTGCATATTTGTAAAACAATAAATATCTATATAAAAAAAGTGGTCCAACTATTTTGCAAAATCCACTGTTGTGGCCAGACAGTACTTTCTATTTGAACAGGATGTGCTGCGATAACAAATAAGGGAGGAGTGTCTCAATTTGGGGTTTATAAAAAGGTAAATCTATCTCACTGCAGAAAGTGTATTAGGTATCCACAACAACATCCTTGGGAAAAGGATCCTGCCATGTTCTCCATCAGAACCGCATTCATCCTGCCAGCTCTTCTGGCCCTTTTGGTTGTAAATGTGGAATCCTCTTTCAGTGGTGGTAAGTTTCAACAACTATTTTGAAGAAATATCTATAAATACAGTATTATGATGTTATTGTTATGTTGTTCATGTGTTATTATAACGTTTCTCATAGGTGGTGGAGGATCCTACAATTATGACATATCTAAAATGTCTGACCTGAGGAAGCTGTACAACTCCAAGGTGTATGAAGCAGACAGAATGAGGAGACCCCTTGAAGGCATGTCCTTTCAGGTGGGGGTTCTCAGCCACTCAGGAGTCAGGTGAGTAACATCATATTATCTATGAAATGCGTATGATATTTATCAAATAAACCCACAAAAGTCAGTTGTATGTTACTGCATATCTAGCAACATCATGTTTATTAATTAAGAAATGGCCTAAACTACCCGCTATGTCTAATCCTTCGTTGTTGATCCACAGAGTGACTTTGGCTGATGGCTCCCAGTGGCTTGTCCATAAAGGGGATGGATTTGGCATCAGCTCTCAGACTGTAGTGGTGGCTGCACGCCACATGGGTCGAGACTGGAAGGCAAGTATTCAATCAGCTTTCTTTCATAAGCATATTTTATTGAAATGACTCTGTAGTGGCAAATACACAGATTAAAACATTGTTTTTTAAAACTTTTTGCAGAAAGTTGAAACCAAAAACTTTAAAGGGAGTAAGACGGTCTCTGATTTCGTCAAAGCTGGAGGCACTGACTACAGCCTCATCTTTGATAACTGCCATGATGCAGCTGGTCGGATGTGGGAGTGAAACAAGATTTTATTGTTTTGATGAGGCTGCAGCAGTTACTATATTTGAGCTGCAATGCCCATTTCATATTGATGGATTGAGTTAAACAGAAATAAAGTCCAATGCATTGACAGACCGGAAATTCCCATTATTTTCATTCAGTTTCATTTGCATCTCAGAAAAAAAATAATTGTATGTTGTGGTGATGTATTTATCCTGTTCTCATGCAAGGCAATAATTGTATGTTGTGGTGATGTATTTATCCTGTTCTCATGCAAGGCAATAATTGTATGTTGTGGTGATGTATTTATCCTGTTCTCATGCAAGGCAATAATTGTCCCCTTTGATAAAGTTTAGAATTGAACTCAAGGAGTGAGCATAAACCTACAGTCACATTTCTGTGACCAAGCCCATGCAGGGCGAAAACTAAACATTGCAACACTTGCGTATCTACGACCATCACACAACACCACGGGCCAAACTCGTACGTCAAGCAGCATCTCTGTGAATGGAGGGCCTTTGTTCCATCAAGATGAAAAGTGACAGGCTGCTCACTGTTTCCACACGGTTGGGCTCAATCAGGGCCCCTCTAAATCAAAGACATGCCAGTCAGTTACAAAGCCTTTCACAAATATCCTCGGCTATCCCCAACTACTGTGGGAAATTCTAAACACTAATGTAGAGACAATGTTTGCACGAGCGATGCAGTCAAAACAAGTGAGGGAGGGAGTGACTCTGATTCCTATGAAAGTACAGAGCTCTCAGATCCTGTTTCAGAGCTGCTCTTCCTCTCCTTGTAAATTCCCTGGTTCTTCCCTTTTTTACGCCTCAGCAGTTCAGCCTCTGTCTGGTTGGACCCTGCTGTCCCTTGTGTACAGCCGAGGGTGTTCTTGCTTCATTGGTATAACAGGTGCTTCCCAAGGTACTGTCCCCAAGATTCAAAACCAAACTGTCACTCCTAGTCTGGCACAAAAGGCTTTGTTTAATTTCTTTTGCCAGTGTCACAACCACCATAGTAAGTTAATGTGGTGTCGGTAGAATACCAGATCCTTCTATATCATCTGGTTTGGGGGATGGTGTTGACCATAGAGTTTTATAGCCTTTCTTCTGAGATCTCAGAAGTGGCGTCTGGGTGTCCATGTCCCTTAGAGCATCTTTGCTAGCTGAGCGGAAGTGTGTCTGTGTCCAGCCGTACACCACACAGTTCAGAAGGCCTTGAGAGGATGAGGTGAAGGCCTGGGATGAGGAAGTAGAAGTTAAGCCATGGACTGAGGTTGCACACGTCTTGGATGTAGGTTTCAGAGCAGCTGGCAGTTTTACCTGTAAGATGTAGAGAATGACGCCCACAACTCCCTCCACTGATTTGGGGTTGTACAGAATCATGGCTGCCAGGAACACTGCTGAAATGAAAAGGTAAATAAGGCAATATATCAGAGAGGAGAATGTGATTTTCAGCTGCTACAAATCATTTAGCAAGCCGGGGGGGCCCTAGGATTCTGAGCTGGGTGAACAGTACTGTAGTTACCTGGGCCCCAACAGAAGAAGAAGACAGAGGGGTAGAGGAGCATGTGTCGGTCCAGAACACGAAGTGACGCCCACTGCCTGTCGCCGAGGAAACCGCTAGAACTCACACAACGTCTGTAAACAGTGCGGGCTTTTCCCATGAGCACCTGGTGTAGACAAAAGACGTGTGAAGCCAAGATACGTTTGAATAAAATAAATGTAAGCTGGTAACCATGGGATAGGCTGACTCACCACAATGCCAACAAAGGTGAGGAGGAACACTGCCAGGAAGACAGCAATACTGTACATGTGTCCCAGGCGGCAAGCTGAGTCCACCTCCATCTTGCTCAAGTCAGTGGACATGAAGAGTGCCTCCGTGTGCATTAGAAGGCACCTAATATGCAGGGAGAGGGACTTTAGTCTAACCATTATGCACCTCAAATCAACAAGAGATATGTATAATAAAAAAACACATTAACAATGACGATTAAATCATATTAATTGACCAAACATTTAGCACGGGAGTGCTTGATATGAATTCTGATTGCCTTACTAAAACTGCAAACCTTATTGACACACAATTATCTCTATCCCAAAATAAACTCTCTCCATGATAATATTCCTACTTTTGATGCATGCTACAGACCTACTTGTAAGGCTGGCTGAAGTTTGTGTAACAGTGGTCCATGTTTCCTGTTACAAACACTGGCAGCATCAGCAGCACGGGGAGGACACTGGAAGGAGAAATGGGGACAGGACATTTAGCATACATATAATGACATCTACTGAACTTTAAATAGGTCAAGCATATACTAGGCCATCATTGTAAATAAGAATTTGTTCTTAACTGACTTGCCTGGTTAAATAAGGTTAAATAAATACATGTAAATGAAATAGTCTTTCTGTGAAATAATCCATGCTTACCATGACAGGACTGCAGCAATCTTGCTGAAACTTCTCAGTTTGGTGGCGCACTTAAAAAAAACAGAGGCCAGACTTTAACCAAACAGTTGAATATGGGGAATTACAGACAACCAAATGTGTCAGACATCAAAACAATAATTTGTCAGGTAGCACCTACTTGGGCTGGGTATCCATGAAGGCTACTGTAGAATCTGTTATTTAGCCCAGAGTACAGGGTCCATACATAGTTCAATGTGTAGAAGAACGAGGTCATATACAGGATCTGTTAAAAGACAGGGGTTCTCCGTCAGTGGTCACCATGAGTCAACCAACATTTACTTCTATTTTAGTGGTGAGAAGCCTGGTATGACGTATCAATGAAATGGTGTTCCCTTTCTGCATATCCATGAAGATTAGATATCTAGGACCATCATTGGTTTTGTTGTGGGGTTATATATCATGTTCCCTTGGTACAGAATATTCCAGTGCACAAGTACAAGGGAAATGGGTCAGCCACATCCAGACTCCTTTGTCCCGATCTAACAGAATTGAAGAGGCGTCAAATTGGGCTAGATTTGCTGCTCTACTTCATTTGGGCTGGATCTAGATCTGCCTTGGACATCTATTTCTCAGTGAAACATTAAGTCAATTCTTACTGTAAATGAATGTATTATACTGTGTCTGTGTACATACCTGTTCAACGATGTGTAGGTTGTAGCAGGTGGCATGGCTATCACAGTCCTGGGTGAACAGTACTGCTCCTACCAGCCAGCTGACTGCCAGCAGCAAGTCTGTCACACTCAGTAAGAACAATGGCTGGATCTGCAGAGGAGGTGGTATTGGCCATTGTTTTGGAGTCTAAAGCAGTCATGGTTTTGTAGGTAGGTTAATAATATTGTTATTATTAACAAAAAACGATTGGATTTATATAGCGCCTTTCTACCAATTAAGGTAGGGTATAATACATGCTTAAATGTGGAAACAATTAAAACCAACTGTAGAGGGGATCATCTGTAGTGTTTGTAACTAACCTCAGGTGTCCTTATAAGGTGTTGGAAAGTTGCATAAACAATTATGGAACCTGAACCGACAATGCTGCAAACAACAACAAGAAAAACCACATTGGGAAGAGCTCCTCATTTGACCCGTGTGATCACCAGATTGTACAATTACAAAGAGGTTGTAAATGCATGCTTAAATGTGGAAACAATTTGGAAACAGCTGCTTACCTCAGCACTGCCATAGTCATCTGGATCCACCTGACTGCAAAGTACACCTTTACAGGGGAAAGGTGTTGGTTAGAAACCAAAACAGTCACTATCCTATAACACTACTATCCTATAACACTACTATCCTATAACAATACTATCATATAACACTACTATCCTATAACACTACTATCCTATAACACTACTATCCTACAACATTACTATCCTACAACACTACTATCCTATAACACTACTATCCTATAACACTACTATCATATAACACTACTATCCTATAACACTACTATCCTATAACACTACTATCCTATAACACTACTATCCTATAACACTACTATCCTATAACACTACTATCATATAACACTACTATCCTATAACACTACTATCCTATAACACTACTATCCTATAACACTACTATCCTATAACACTACTATCCTATAACACTAGTCTGGTCAACTGAGGAGAATAATCTCATCCACTTTCTACAGTGCTAGAGGGTGGTCCCACCCCCCAAAAGCCATGCTGCAGACACATGTGGCAACGATGTAGCTACAACTAAGAAATACACATTGCTGTACACATTGCAGTAGTTTAAATACAGGACAACTACAAATGAATAATCACAATATTTAATACTTAACACAATACTTGTAAATGACTTACAACAGTCCAGTCCTCAGGCGTTGTTGTGTTTTGCTCCGTGTTGTTTGAGACATCTTGCAAGACGAAATGTAA
This sequence comes from Oncorhynchus kisutch, assembly GCF_002021735.2. Taxonomy (NCBI): domain Eukaryota; kingdom Metazoa; phylum Chordata; class Actinopteri; order Salmoniformes; family Salmonidae; genus Oncorhynchus; species Oncorhynchus kisutch. The sequence goes on along the minus strand of NC_034175.2, from coordinate 501,982 downwards.
CATTTTTTCTTTATTCTAAGACTTAACCCAATTGTAGAATATATATATATATATATGTCGTTCCCAAAACATTCAGTCATAGCTTAAAACATCAGAGACTAGTTGTGATTTAGGCTGAGTAACCTAGACACGCACGGATCCAAAACTGAAGTGGTTGTGCAGCAGTTTAACGTCACATAGAATGCAGGGCGCGCTCACTCTCCATTTGACCTAACCCGTTAATGCTTCGTCACATGACCGCAACAAGTGTAGCCACTCATCCATGGCTGGTTTCATAATCTTATAATTTACATTAGGCAATAGCCCATAGCCTATTCATCACCCTTGTTGTTTTAATTTCAAGTCACCACTTAACCCTACAATAACCTTGGCGATGACAAAAATAAACGGCATCAATGTGAAAAATATACACTGATTGTACAAAACACGAAGAACAGTTGCGCCTAGCGCAGCTACCACCATACCCGTTCAAAGGCACTCAATGTTTTGTCCTGCCATTCACCCTCTGAATGGCACACACACAATCCATGTCTCAATCATCTCAAGGTTTAAAAATCCCCCTTTAACCCATCTCCTCCCCTTCATCTACACTGATTTGAAGTGGATTTAACAAGTGACATCAATAAGGAATCATAGCTTTCACCTGGATTCACCTGGTCAGACTGTCATTGAAAGAACAGTCAGAGTGCAGTATAACTGCAGTTAGCCACAGGTATGACAAAACATTTATTTGTACTGCTCTAATTACACTGGTAACCAGTTTATAATAGCAATAAGGTACCTCCGGGGTTTGTGGTATATGGCCAATATAACACGGCTACTGGCTGTTCTAACGCACGACCTGGACACAGCCCTTAGCCGTGTTATATTGGCCATATACCACACCTCCTCATGCCTTTTGCTTAATTAGAGTGCAGTTATTCTGCAATTACTATGTCCAAAATACCACAGTTAACTGCAGTTACTACACTTTTACTGCAGTTTCAAAACTGCAATTTGTTTTAGTCAGGGAGGCTTTCATAATATTCAGTATGAAATAAAGGGCAAACGGAGATTATGTACGTTTTCTATTTCCTCCATCTGTGTTTTCAGATCGGTCTGTTCTGTAACATTTCCATTGGTTGGGATATGTGTATACAGTTGGGGCGGCAGGTAGCCTAGTGTTTACAGAGTGGGGCCAATAACTGTAAGGTTGCTAGATTGAATCCCGGAGCTGACAAGGTAAAAATCTGTCTAACTGCCCCTGAACAAGGCAGTTAACCCCCTGTACCTAGGCCATCATTGTAAATAAGAATTTGTTCTTAAAATAATGTGTTCTTAACTGATTTGCCTAGTTAAATAAAGGTTACATTTATTTAAAAAAAAAAAGATATCCCCAGCTGGCTGCAGGTGGTAATAACACCTTAGATCCAAATCCTGTTTCCTGTTAAACATTTTAATTTTAAAACTGCAATACTCATTCATCGTGCACGTTTATTAAAGCATAATAACAACAAATAAATATACAGTCAGAACAAATATTTAAACCAAAATATGACTCCAAATCAAATCTGCCATTTAGAATGAAAGGCAACAACTTCTCAAAGGAATCAGGCTACTTGAAACCCCTGAACCATCAGTGGGCAGGTGGCAGTATTACATGTAGGTTCTAGACGAAGTTATTTGAGCCAATGCTGACTGGTTTGATTATTAAACATACACTCAGTGGGCAGTTTGTTAGGCACACCACCCCGTTCCCCAAAATGGTTAGCAGACAGTGTGTCACGTGGCTGTGGCTTGCTATACACTGAGTGTACAAAACATTAAGAATACCTGCTCTTTCCATGGAATAGACATGCAACTCAATATTAGGAAGGTGTTCTTAATGTTTTGTACACTCAGTGTATAAAGCAGGCTTGAACTTTAGAATGGACAAAATGAGTGACTTAAGCGACTTTGAGCATGGTATGTATGATTGTCGATTCCAGGCGAGCCGTTTCCAGTGTCTCAGAAACGTCCGGCCTCCTGGGCTTATTATATTATGCACAACCGTGTCTAGGATTTACAGAGAATGGTGCCAAAAACATCCGTTCAGCGGCGGTCCTATGGGCGAAAACAGATCGTTGATGAGAGGTCGAAGGAGAATGGAAAGAATTGTGCAAGCTACAAACAGGCAAATAACTGCGCAGTGCAACAGTGCTGTGCAGAACGGCATCTCGGAGCGCACAACACATCCATCCTTGTCACAGATGGGCTATTGCAGCATGAGTCCATGACCCCATCCTGCCTGGTGTCAATAATAAAGGCTGTTGGTGTAATGGTGTGGGGAATGTTTTCCCTTGATACCAATTGAGCAACGTTTCCATGCCCTGAAGAATTCAGGCTGTTCTGGCGCAAAGGGGGTCCGACCCGGCACTAGATAGGTGTATCTAATAAACTGGAAACTGAGTGTATAATACAATCAGATGGATATTGTTGATGAACATCATAGTGAATGTGATCCTCCTTAAAAATATTTGTTGGAGTTTTGGTTATGATTGAATCACCTATGCAATTGTTTTCAGTTAACGAACATTACGGAAAATAACCAACATCATAAATAACTACATGACAAATAAAATGTAGACAAATATCGATGCCAAAACACCAAGGGACATCTGATTTCTTCTCCCACCTGTGTAGAGAAGAATGGCACCATTAGTTATGTGATATAACCATTTGTCATGTCAGTCTTGATAATTATCTTATAGAAGAAGTATCATCAGTGGAGCACACATTAAGGTTGATATCTTCCTGTATTAGAATGAATTAATAGACACTTTCATGCATTTTGATACTAAAATGCTTTCTAGGAGAAGCTCCCAGCTCGTACCGTTCTGCACCAGCATGCCCTCGGTGACAGATAGGGAACCATTGTTAGGGGCTGGATCTATCTGCAACAGCTTGCACATTAGAGGGTAGATGTGGACACTGTCAAAGGGCTCGGACAGATAACTCTTTTTGAAATCTGGTCCAAAAGCACGGAAGATGGTCTTCATGTCCATTTCGTCCATGTGGAATCCATGATCTCCTTTGTTTACGTAGACGATGAACCGCTGTTGAAATTACATGCATATCATAATTGTTTTTATTTTTTAAATCTGTGATATTTTTACTTTAACATTTTTTTAAAGTAAATATATATATACATAGTATATATGAAGTGTCTTTAAAGTTAATACCAGTACCTACCGAGTTTAAGTTGAAACCTAGATCAGCAATGACAATAATAGGCTGCATTCTGTCATTCTTAGACAAATGAAAGTTCTCTGGCATATCTTCCTTCTTGTAGACTGTGAGGTTTGGGGCCTTCATGAGAGCATCATAAACCTGCTGTTCCTTTCCTTTCTTCGGCGTGATCATTCCAAACCCGCCGTAGTCAAGGAGCTCAAAATAAACCAAGTTGAAGAAATTCAGGTATTTAGAGAGGATTATCTCATCTACAAGAGGTCTTTTTTTGACGGTTGTCATGCCATGGTCAGAGGTGATGATGATGTTCAGGTTTTCTGTCAAACCATCTCGCTGGATGGCCTCCCTCAGGTATCCGATGGTGCGGTCAATCTGCTTTATTATGGTTTTCCTGTCAGGATGGTCTGGTCCTTTGGCATGACCCACGTTGTCAGGCTCTCCATAGTACAGAGTCACAAAGTCAAAATCTTCTTCGGTGAACCAGCTCAACACAGTGTCAATATTCTGTTGCCACTCTGTTTCGTTATCATCTTGTTGACCTGTTTCCTCAACCACCGCCCGGTTTACACTTTGACCACTGTAGTTGACGGCTCCTCCTGGAAAGAAAAAGGAACCTGTTTTCAGGCCCTGAAAGAGAAGAAAAGGTATGTATGCTTCTAATTACAGGGTGTAGTAGGGGTCTTAACTTTCATTAGAGCAACTTCATTCACCTAAAAATAATCAAGTCAAATGAAATGTTATCTGTCACATGCGCCGAATACAACACCTTACCTTGAAGTACTTACTTACAAGCCCTTAACCAACAGTGTAGTTCAAGAAGAGTTTAAGAAAATATTTACCAAATAAACTCATGTAAAAAATTCAATAAATTATAAAAAGTAACACAATAACATAACAATAATGAGGCCATATACAGGGGGTACCGGTACCAAGTCAGTGTGCAGGGGTACTGGTTAGTTGAGGTCATTTGTACATGTAGGTAGGGGTGATGTGACTATGCATAGATAATAAACAGCGAGTAGCACCAGTGTACAAAACAAATGGGGGGGGGGGGGGGTCAGTGTAAATAGTCTGACAGTGGTTTCTGTAGCTGTGGGTAGGAGGACTGTAAGCTAAATCTGCATATTAGACAAATAACACTTGTGATATTTTATGTACAGGATCAAATCATGACCAGTTCCTCACCTGGTTCTGTGCTGTAATCCACAACGGTAATGCTCCATTGTCCCACCACTCAGACCTCTTCAAGGTAGCTTTATGGACGACTTTCTGATGAGTTGTGGAATTAAACATCATATTGTGGACAACTCCATGATCCTCTATCCATCTCCCTGTGAGAGATATGAGAAGAAAGTAGAATGATATGTAAATATTTTTTAATGCCAGTGTAGCCGATGTGAAATGGCTAGCTAGTTAGCGGTGGTGCGCGCTAGTGACGTTTCAATCGGTGATGTCACTTGCTCTGAGACCTTGAAGTAGTGGTTCCCCTTGCAACTTTGCAAGGGCCGCGGCTTTTGTGGAGCGATGGGTAACGATGCTTCGAGGGTGACTGTTGACGTGTGCAGAGCGTCCCTGGTTTGCGCCCAGGTCGGGGCGAGGGGACGGACGTAAAGTCTATACTGTTACACCAGCAACCTTCCAGGTTGAATTGTCTTTTCGTCATGACATTATGATAAACAGTATCCAAAACCTCAGTGATGTCTTATCAAGGATATCGAAGATGGCATTTACAACTAGAATTGCTGTACTATATATATATTTTATCACTGTCATATAAGAGAACATTTAGAAATTGTCTGTAGATTTGTAGGTTTTTCCTGCATTAGCAAATGAAAACATAAGGTGATTTCCATTTCTCAGGAATAACTCTAGGGTCAGATTAAAGTGAGGTCAATTGCCCAGAGATCAAGTAATCAGCAAGTTTGACCAGATCTGTATTTATATAGTTAGGACCCGAAGGATATGTGCAGTATGTGCACATATACAGTGTACATTTTATTTATTTTATTTTAATTGTACCTTTATTTAACTAGGCAAGTCAGTTAAGAACAAATTCTTATTTTCAATGATGGCCTAGGAACAGTGGGTTAACTGCCTTGTTCAGGGGCAGAACGACATAATAGATTGTCCTAAAAATCCAAAAGAACATTTCATTTAGATTTGAGTCATTTAGCAGAGATAAGAGCGACTTACAGGAGCAATTATGGTTAAGTGCTGTGCTCAAGGGCACATCGGCAGATTTTTCACCTAGTCAGCTCTTAACCACTAGGCTTACCTGCCACCCAGAACACTGACAAGTGGGGCTACTTTGTGACGTGAGTGAGATCATGGTCAGGACTGGCATTTTCTGGGCACATGCCACAAACAAAACTGTTTTTATGGAAGAATTGAAATATTTGGCCAAAGAAATCAACAGTCAATAATCCATCTACAGTAGGAGGCTACATTTGACTTCAAACCCAGTTTTGAAACAGTAACTTGGGCCCGTAGTCACATGTTACCCAAGGAAATACTTCTTATTTTTGATGAATATGCACCTGATTGAGAACTTCAAACACGCTGCTCAAATGCACGCAACAAGTCAATAGCATTTTGTAACTCTTCTGCCTTACCAGTTATGGTGGTAAAGTGAGATGGGGACGTCATGGTGATAGCCGGAGGGGTGATGTACTTTGCCTTCACTCCATCTACCACTAACTTGTCCATGTGAGGGGTGTCTACGTCTTGATCATAGTCCCATCGGAAACCATCAAAGGAGATCACTAGCAACTTGTTGTGTGTCCCCTTGTTCAATGGTTTGCACTCTACACTGAGAAGAACTGCCATTCCCAAATACAAATCCAACCACATCTTGATGTCTTGGCTTGTCTGCACTAACTAATCCTGTTGGGCTTGATGGATGTCATTTATAGTCATCATTGTGGCCAGGAAGATAACATGTGTTCTTTGAAGAGTGTTATCTGCAAAGGACAAACCTTGAATGTGCCTTGCTTTAATAGACAGGAGGGGTGTTATCAATTGTTATCTGAAGAGAGATTTCACCTAAGATGCCTAGAGATCAGTCTATGGACCCAAGAGTGTCATTAACCCAAGACTAAGATCTGTCTACTCAGCTACTCAGCATATAGGTAGAGTTATCTTTAGTTGTGAGTGAAGTAATGGGTCAGGTAGGACCCTGTAATGATGCTCTAAACAGCATGCCAGAGCCCTGAGGTTAAACAAGGTATTTGACAGACTCTACTTCTATGCTTTGTACCTGAGTAGGCAGATCTTATTATTATGATTATTCTTTTTTTAACCTTTGATGTCCAAAATACTCCACCAACAGCTTCTGTCCAAGTCAGTCCACCGTATCAACAAAACAATAAAACATCACCCTGAAAATCACTTTGAAATATGAACTTTCCTGAAATCAATCTACTAAAATGTAATTGTACATGATAGGAATCTTATTTAGGTGACCTCAGACAGTGTCCCAACCCCTTAGGGGTCGCAGCAGGTGACTTTGCTGATAGCTGCTTTATTGAGGAAAAGTTAGACTTTCTATGTCTGTGATACTTTATGTGGTTCTCTCACCTAGCTATCTTAAAATGAATCAATGAACTGTAGTCGCTCTGGAGCCATAGGAGGACAGGCTCATTGTAATGGCTGGAATGGAGTTAATGGAACGGAGTCAAACAGATCAAACATATGGAAACCACATGTTTGACTCCGTTCCATTAACTCCATTCCAGCCATTACAACGTCCTCCTATAACTCCTGATTATTTGAAGTTTAATGAGCTTTTGTAACTGTAACTGATCAGAAAGCAGTCTATCTGCTATGACACATTTCTACCCCCCCCCCTCCCCCAATAACGTTGATATAATATCAAATAATACTCACATTTACCCTTTAATTTTTATTGATCATTCAATATTGTAAAGGAAATAGCCTACCAATGATGTCATAGCAATGTACACTAAACAAAAATATAAACGCAACATGTCAAGTGTTGTTCCCATGTTTCATGAGTTTAAATAAAATATCCCAGAAATTGTCCATACACACAAAAAGTATATTTCTCTCAAAATGTGTGCAGAAATATCTTTACATCCCTGTTAGTGAGCATTTCTTCTTTGCCAAGATAATCCATCCACCTGTTGTGGCATATCAAGAAGCTGATTAAACAGCATGATCACCTTTTGCTGGGGACAATAAAAAGCCACTCTAAAATGTGCAGTTTTGTCAAACAACACAATGCCATGTTTTGAGGGAGCGTGCAATTGGCCTTTTGACTACAGGAATGCCCACCAGAGCTGTTGCCATAGAATTGAATGTTAATTTCTCAATTATAAGCCACCTCCAACATCATTTTATAGAATTTGTCAGTAGTTTTAGAGAATTTGTCAGTAGTCCAACCTGCCTCACAACCGCAGACCAAGTGTACGGTGTTGTGTGGGCGGGCAGTTTGATGGTTGTCAACATTGTGAACAGAGTGCCCCATGGTGGCGATGTGGTTATGGTATAGGCAGGTTTAAGCTACAGACAACGAGCACAATTGCATTTTATCGATGGCAATTTGATACCATGATGAGATCCTGAGGCCCATTGTCGTTCCATTCATCCTCCGCCATCACCTCATGTTGCAAGGATCTTTTCACAATTCCTGGAAGCTGAAAATGTCCCAGTTCTTCCATGGCCTGCATACTCACCAGACATGTCACCGATTAAGAATATTTGGGATGCTCTGGATCGACGTGTACGACAGTGTGTTCCAGTTCCCGCCAATATCCAGCAAGTTCGCAGAGCCATTGAAGAGGAGTGGGACAACATTCTGCAGGCCACATTCAAAAGCCTGATCAACTCTATGCCAATGAGATGTGTCCATGCATGAGGCAAATGGTGGTCACACCAGATACTGACTGGTTTTCTGATCCACACCCCTACCTTTATTTTAAGGTATCTGTGACCAACAGAGGCATGTCTGTATTCCCTGTCATGTGAAATCCATAGATTAGGGCCTAATGAATGTATTTCAATTGACTGATTTCGTGAAACGTTTCATAACGTGAAAGCATCTATTTATAATTTTGAGAGTATGTGGTGTGTACGAAGCACAAGATATTTCAAGTGTGACAGGAGGTGTTAACTCATTTAAAACAACAGCCACAAGAGGGCAGTATTGTCAAGTTAGTGATAGCGCGGCGCGCAGCAACATCTCATTGAAGAAGAGGGTGCATCTGAAGTGATGCGGGAGCCAGTGAAATCATCTTTGGGACTGTTCTCCAACCGTCTTTCATAAAGAGGAAAGGGGGAGACACAACTAGATTGAACGTAAAGAGGGCAGGTTCCTCTATCGCTGCTGATATAAACAATGGATTGAGAATGGGGTTTGGTTCTCTGTGTGGTGAAGTCATCTTTCTTAGCCGAGTTTGCTCAAATCGGAGCCTTTGAATTTTAAAAGTTTTTTTTTTGTCAGCGTCACTGGTTTGGGATTATTTTTGTTCATATTTTTATAAGGTGAGTTTAGAATCAATGACAAAGTATTTGCATAAACATGCATTGAAAATTGTTGATATTGAACATTTTTTAATAATATCTGTTATAATTCACTTTGTTGATCAAAATGTTTCTGATGCTGGAATTCCCCCAGTTTTACATAGGCCTAGTTTATTATGTGTGACACCTGCCTGTAGATTCTCAAGGCTTTTTTCTCAAGGCTGAATAATTGACAGGTTGTAGGAAAGGCTACATCGATCATATCTTTTGCAAGTGTTGCAGGAAAATGTGTTGGTAACAGTACTTCAAATATGTCCAGCAACAATGAGGTCATATCTACCTGTCACCGTACCTGCTCTTGCCAATCTGTGTTATTAGGCAACTGAATTGGGCTGTGGAACCTGGTGGTTTTTATTGAATCTGTATGAAGTTATGAGCATCCTTCATTCACCCTGAATGGATTCACAGGGCAGGGTCGTTATGGTTTCGTCACCTAATATGAACAGGGATGGTTATCTGATGTAGTTTGTGCTGCAGGTCACTAGAGTACCCAGCTAGCACATCATGTTCTCAGAACCATATGTTTCTTAGTGCTTGGCCAGAGTGGGGTTGTACTACGGTTATTTTGCATACAACCTTTCCATAACGCTTCCTACAGGTTTCCTCTATTCAAAGTCATGTTCTCAGAATGTTCAGAGAACGTTAAGAAACAGCGTTCTTCTGTGGGAATTTCAGTATTTAAGCATAACGTTTTCTGCAGGTTTCCTCGTGGTTCTATTTAAAGTAATGTTCTCAGAGAATTAAGAAAACTGTCCATAAAAACCACAAGAAAACATTAGTATAGTTCAGAGAAGGTTCTAAGAATATTATTTGAAAACATATACGTTCCGTTCTCAGCATCAACACAACTCTCTATCCTCTATCTGGTTAAGTGTGTTCAGGTGTGTTGGCTTCACCCACTAATTGGCCACATCTGATGTTAACGAGTGCTTGTTTCCTTTGACATAGGGTCTGTTTGAATAGACTAAAATGAATAGCTTTGTATGAGTAAAAAAAACATGTCATGCCAGCTCCATCCTGATGGCGTGGTCGACTAACTTCATGGATAGGAAGCAGGAAATCATAGGTTTGAATCTCACAATAATAAAAAAAGTTACCTTTATTTAACTAGGCAAGTCAGTTAAGAACAAATTCTTATTTACAATGACAGCCTACACCTGCCAAACCCAGGCGACACTGGGCCAATTGTGCACCACCCTATGGGACTCCCAATCATGGTCATGATACAGCCTGGATTCAAGCCAGGATGTCTGTAGTGACACCTCTAGCACTGAGATGCAGTGCCTTAGACCGCTGTACCACTCAGGACCCCAATGCCATGCCACAATAACAATACATGTGTTTCCATGATTAATGCCTAAGCAAATACATGTCTATGTGTTTTCATGATTAATGCCTAAGCAAATACATGTCTATGTGTTTTCATGATTAATGCCTAAGCAAATACATGTCTATGTGTTTTCATGATTAATGCCTAAGCAAATACATGTCTATGTGTTTTCATGATTAATGCCTAAGCAAATACATTTCCATATGTTTCCATGATTAATGCCTAAGTAAATACATTTCCATATGTTTCCATGATTAATGCCTAAGTAAATACATTTCCATATGTTTCCATGATTAATGCCTAAGTAAATACATTTCCATATGTTTCCATGATTAATGCCTAAGCAAATACATTTCCATGTGTTTCCATGATTAATGCCTAAGCAAATACATTTCCATGTGTTTCCATGATTAATGCCTAAGTAAATACATTTCCATGTGTTTCCATGATTAATGCCTAAGTAAATACATTTCCATGTGTTTCCATGATTAATGCCTAAGCAAATACATTTCCATGTGTTTCCATGATTAATGCCTAAGTAAATACATTTCCATGTGTTTCCATGATTAATGCCTAAGCAAATACATTTCCATATGTTTCCATGATTAATGCCTAAGTAAATACATTTCCATATGTTTCCATGATTAATGCCTAAGTAAATACATTTCCATATGTTTCCATGATTAATGCCTAAGCAAATACATGTCCATGTGTCTTACTTGTGCTTGGAGTTCAAAACAGTTAAACTAAGCTAGCAGTCTTATTGAAACATGTTCTCAGAATGCTATTTAATTACCTTCAAATAACCTATCATTTCCGTTCTCAGAACGTTAATAAAACCTCCCAGGATAACTTTCCGGGAACCATAGAAAAATGTTCTCAGAACCTCCCTACAACCTAAAAATGTACATTCCCAGAACAGCAGAAATGTTTACTTCCGTTCTCAGAATGTTTAAATAACTTTCAGTTTTAACGGTCAGGAAACTTATGACTTCGTTCCCAGAATCAATAATGTACATTCCTACAACTTCCAAGGAACTAAATGTGCTAGCTGTGTATGCTGTTACAGGTTAGTCATCTAGCAGATGCTAGCTTTGTGATTCCAGCTACCAACTTTTCAGTTACTGGCCCAACACCTTTAACCACTAGGCTACCTGCCACCCTGTTGCACTGCCCTACTTCAGTCTAACATCTCTCCCAGTCTTTCAATATAACTATTTTTCCTGACCTATGGAGGGGGTGCAATCAACACCCTGAATTTGAACCAAGAACCGTGCTTGACTTGGGCAGGAGCTCACCGGAGCTGAGTACTGACTGGCACCTCAACATTTCTACTGCTTGATCTCCTGTTCCTCTTATAGAATACTAGCTCAGAAGTATTTTAGGTCTCCTGCTCCTAAATATAAACATGAGTACCGGCACCTATTTCAGTCCAAGTCAAGCACTGACCAATAATCGTGATTGACAATAAAAATGGCTTCCTTCTGAAGGCATGTAAAATAATAACAATAATACTACTAAATAAAGACCTGTAGCTTACACACATGCAGGCATTAGCAAACAATAGAGTAAATTGATCAAGAGAATTATACCTAACCAAATGATCTGGTCTGATCAAGTGCAGCTGCATGCCTACACACAAACAGTTGCTCAGAAAGAGAGCGGTTAGAGGGAGTTCCCCCTAAAAGAAGCCAACAAGGAACTGATCGTGATGTTTCTATGAATATGTAAATACACCTGAATCTCTCTCCTGTGAGTGGCTGAAAAACATAGCTGATGTGTTATTGCCAGCTGAGTCTAACTCATACTGCTCCTGTTGAGGGCATTCACAGGAGGTTGACGGCACCTTAATTGGGGAAGACGGGCTTGTGGTAATGGCTGGAGCGTAATGAGTGGAATGGTATCAAATACTACATCAAACACATGGTTTCCATGGTTTCCAGGTGTTTGATGCCTTTCCATTTGCTCCGTTCTAACCATTATTATGAGCCGTCCTCCCCTCAGCAGCCTCTTGTGATGCCTTTACATTCCGTCCTACCCTGGCTTCTGTGTGTGTGTAAATGAATTAAGACAAGTCATTCATTCTCTGCCATTTTAAAAATAATGAAGAGCTGGGGTTTGTTAGCACTGACATGTGTTGGTCAACCTGATGAACTGACCACTGTTAAATAAAAGGACGTTCATTGTAAAGGTAAATGAATGGATATCCAACTAATAACACACACTTCCCTTTTGCTTTTGAAATGCATTGTCAGTTTCTGGTCTGCCTCTCTGAGAGCATGTATGAGTAATGAGTAGTCCATGCACACTGACTGCTGTATGATTCATTGTTTTCAGGTTTCGAGTAAGAGGTGTTCTCTCACTGCCTTCTGTTTCCATGAATAGCGAAGAGGCATTTTTATCATTGAGAGATATCAGCTTACTGAAACCAGGACGTCTTGAGGCATCACTTCAGACTGACAGTGACATGTAGACTTAAAATAAACGGGCCAAAAAATTCATCCCCCTACAAATGTGTCCTTCGTCTTGCTGAGAATTCCATGACTACAGACAGAGAGTCCGAGATTATCCCCCCTCATGTCCCTGCATCTGGTTTTCAGTGGCTAGGGTGAAATTCAGAAAGTATCCTTTCACCTGTAATTGAGCTGAGCGACTTGTGCTTTTTCAAACCCTATAGCCCTGGAGCGCTGCGGATTGTGCAAGCTTTGGTTTCAGTCCAGCACCGACACAACTAATTCAAAGGTTTTTATCATCAGTAGTTGAATACAGTGTGTTAGTGCTGGGCTGAAGCAAAAGCATTCCTATAGTTTGACACTGTCAGAGTGAGCAGGTGTTGTAGTGTAGCTGTAACATTGTACCAGTGGGAGTGACATGTTGAACGTAGTATCTACCCACTCAGTGGAAGCTGAGTATCTACCCACTCAGTGGAAGCTGAGTATCTACCCACTCAGTGGAAGCTGAGTATCTACCCACTCAGTGGAAGCTGAGTATCTACCCACTCAGTGGAAGCTGAGTATCTACCCACTCAGTGGAAGCTGAGTATCTACCCACTCAGTGGAAGCTGAGTATCTACCCACTCAGTGGAAGCTGAGTATCTACCCACTCAGTGGAAGCTGAGTATCTACCCACTCAGTGGAAGCTGAGTATCTACCCACTCAGTGGAAGCTGAGTATCTACCCACTCAGTGGAAGCTGAGTATCTACTCACTCAGTGGAAGCTGAGTATCTACCCACTCAGTGGAAGCTGAGTATCTACCCACTCAGTGGAAGCTGAGTATCTACCCACTCAGTGGAAGCTGAGTATCTACCCACTTAGTGGAAGCTGAGTATTTCCCCACTCAGTGGAAGCTGAGTATCTACTCACTCAGTGGAAGCTGAGTATCTACCCAGTCAGTGGAAGCTGAGTATCTACCCACTCAGTGGAAGCTGAGTATCTACCCACTTAGTGGAAGCTGAGTATCTACCCACTCAGTGGAAGCTGAGTATCTACCCACTCAGTGGAAGCTGAGTATCTACCCACTCAGTGGAAGCTGAGTATCTACCCCACTCAGTGGAAGCTGAGTATCTACCCATTCAGTGGAAGCTGAGTATCTACCCACTCAGTGGAAGCTGAGTATCTACCCACTCAGTGGAAGCTGAGTATCTACCCACTCAGTGGAAGCTGAGTATCTACCCACTCAGTGGAAGCTGCTGAGGGGAGGAAAGTTTTCATGTGTTTGATACCATTCCATTCACTCCATTCCAGCCATTTTTATGAGCCATCCTCCCCTCGGGCAGCCTCCATTGGTACTCACCTCATTCTGACACCTCGTTGAATGACAACACACAGCACACCAACACCAGGCAGGGACATTCCTCTCTCCTTTCATCTGAAACTGATACAAGCTTTACTTCTAAAGTTGCTTCTGAACCCATTACCCTCCCCAATTATTAAATACACAGCGTAAGAGACAGGCGTTTGTTAGTGGAACCAGGTTTGAATCACATGGATGGGTTCATTCATCATTCAGTGAAAGTGTAATTACTAGCGTCGAAATGTTGCTTAAAAATATGCAGTGAGCTGCAGGGATTTCCAAGGAACTCAGGATGCAGTTGTATATTTGTCTGTTCTCCTGGCATGACACGTAGAAGTGGTGGTCAGGGGGGGAAATGGAACTCAACTCCACGCCTTTGACAGTACAGTACAACAGCAGAGGGTTTGGTAGCAAGGTGTGTCTGACGCTGAGAGAGTTTTAGAATGAAGGTTGGAAAAAAAGGGGATCCCTTCCCTTTGCTTCCATGGCAACTGTGAAATATACAGACCACATTCGAGTCAGAGCTTATTATGCAATGAATAGTTCAAGTTCATAGTAGCGTCCTGATTATCTGCAAAGAATATGCTAATTATAACAAATGGGTAAATTTCTTACAGTATAAATATTGCCCAATCCTTAACCCTAACATCAGTCAGGCAATGCCTCTACCCCCCCATGGTGTTGACACAGGCAATGCCTCTACCCCCCCCCCCCCCCCCCCATGGTGTTGACACAGGCAATAAGCAGACCCATTTAGTGTGGATTCCAATGGAGCATGGAGGTTAGTGTGAGTGGCAGCTCATACTCCCCCCATAACATTCTCACACCATCAGTCCATCTCATCAACCATGAGAATAAATTATGTCATCCCCAGCCCTGAGCCTCAGGCATCATGGGTAATGAGAGAGGAAGGAGAATGTGTGTTTTGAAGTGATATACTATAATCAGATTATGTTGGGTTTGCTGTGAATAACATCTGATTTCCTCCAGGATTACTGGCCTCCTGGTTCAGAAAGTGGAGCTGAACAGGAGGGAAATGATACTGTAACTGACTGGCAATAATGTGACAATGATATTGCATTGTCCAGTGCCAGGGGAGTGATACAGGTGTAGGATCTTAATTGGATCACTCTGTTGCAATGCAGGAAATGTAAAACTTGTAGTTTATTCAAGGTTTAAAATGTCAGATTTGATTTGCCCAAATGGAAAAAAAACATTTCCATTAACTATAATCCACACATTTCCTGTTGCTGCAGGATTATTTTCCTGCTGTACATAACTGTCTCAAATGAAGATCCTACATCTGTACCTGACTTAGCGTGGGTAGCCTGTAGTTCAGTTGATATTCTGGCATCTGAAAGAAGGAACATAGAGCAGATAAAGTCCTTCCTCATGCTCAGATCACACTGAGCTGCTGGGAGTCAAGCAGGCAATGGAAGGATATCCTGCTGGATTCCAGCAAAACCTCTCCAATCTACTGGGATTTTCAGCTCATGTTGTGGAGATGAACCTAAAGCCTCAGTGAGACCTGACCAGGGGGAGTGCTGCTCATCGCCAGGCCGAGAGACAGGCAGAATGGGATTTACACAGTACGGCTCTGGAAATGAAACATTAGACATGACATTCATTTAGCAGACATTCATATCCAGAATGGCTATTGCCTTATGTCTACTGCACTTCCAGAGTAGATTAGCTTCCCTCGATGAAGGTCAATGTGTTCAATTGAGTTGTGCTTCTTTGTTCTTGATCTTTCTTCTGCTATTGAACACCAGGGTGCCGGCAACAGCCAGTGTTCTGTCTGTAATACATTGCCATGGTGTCTGCATCAGCACTTTTATGAGGCCTGCTGTGACAGAGAGCAGTAGCACATTCAGTCACAGCTGTTAACAAAGCCTTTACAGGCTGCCACTGTCTGAGGTCAGGGGTCTACTGCACGGACACATATATAACACACACGCACGCACGCACGCACGCACGCACGCACGCACGCACTCACACACGCACACACACTTCAACAGTATGCACACATATACATCCATAATCCCACATACTGTATAGACAAATACACACACCTGCGTTTACAAACATAGAAGCACATTGCTACAGGCGTGTCCTAGAATAGAGTTGGCTCCAGCAAGTAGCCTACTTGAGCAGAACAGAAATAGCATGGGCCTCAGCCATAAAAAAACAACAGTTCTTGAAAAATCGACCAGAAGTGCAGGGGAGTCAGGGCGTCGGGGCCGGTGCCGGTGCCGGTCTGTTCATTATTTATTTGGGGGTCATTTAGCAGACACTCTTATCCAGAGCGAGTGCATTCATTTTAACATCGCTAGGTGAGACAACAACACATCACAATCGTATCAAGTATATTTTCTCTCAATAAAGTATTTATCAGCAAAGTCAGTGCCACTGGGAAAATATTTGTTGTTGTTGTTGTTGCTTATTTACTCACTGTCGTTCACTAGCTGTGCACTTGTCCTGTGTATGTGTGTGAAGGGATGGTTAATATTGACATGCTGGCAATGTGTATGCCTGGGAAAGAGTTTTTCATGGAGTTACAGTATGTAAACATGGCTGTTCATTTAGTTGTAATGTACGACCCTGTCAGCTGGTTATGGACCTTCTGGATGATGGATGATGGAGGACAGAGGTTTTGATGGATGAGCTTCAGTGGCGGTCGGTGACGTTGAAGATGAAGGAGGACGATTCTTTTTTTTACGAGCATGGCATTTCTATTACAGCATATTGGATGACTGTCATTCAAATTCCATTCACCCAGCGCAATGTAACATCAATAGGTTTAGGCTACTACATGATACTCTAATTTCCCTATACCCATCATGAAGTTGCTACAACCTAGCCTATGAATGAAAGTTTACAACATAGGTGCACAGGTCGAGATAAAAATCGGACTAATCAAGGTGTCTGACAATGACACATTCAATACCAACTTGCACACTCTTGCCTGCATCTAGCTGATCTAGGTGGACTTCAGTGGTCCAACAGTTGCAAAGGAGAGGTTCTATTGGATAATTGAGGGACTGTAGCTGATGAATAGATCATCCGTTTTCAGATATTCTGATGCCCACTAACGGTGTACCTATGGTTTGTAAAAATCCCTCAGACAAGGAGAGCAGATTGCATAGAGGCTGTGGTGTCCGATCAATTTTCTCTCTCTCTCTCTCTCTCTCTCTCTCTCTCTCTCTCTCTCTCTCTCTCTCTCTCTCTCTCTCTCTCTCCATGGAGTGTTTAATTGCTCAGGGATCGGTCGGTGGGACTGTTATTCCGCGATGTCGCTAGCTATTAGCTTGTCAGGCTAAATCCAATTACTCAGAGAAGGACACTTTGATTAGAACACCACTCTATCAGTTTCAATGAAAAAGGAAGTGGAATCTTCTGTCCACGTCTGCTTCCCCAGGGCTACAGTAGTGGTAACCCTGTCTGCTTCCCCAGGGCTACAGTAGTGGTAACCCTGTCTGTTTCCCCAGGGTACAGTAGTGGTAACCCTGTCTGTTTCCCCAGGGTACAGTAGTGGTAACTCTGTCTGTTTCCCCAGGGCTACAGTAGTGGTAACCCTGTCTGTTTCCCCAGGGTACAGTGGTGGTAACACTGTCTGTTTCCCCAGGGCTACAGTAGTGGTAACCCTGTCTGTTTCCCCAGGGCTACAGTAGTGGTAACCCTGTCTGTTTCCCCAGGGTACAGTGGTGGTAACCCTGTCTGTTTCCCCAGGGCTATACAGTAGTGGTAACCCTGTCTGTTTCCCCAGGGCTATACAGTAGTGGTAACCCTGTCTGTTTACCCAGGGCTATACAGTAGTGGTAACCCTGTCTGTTTCCCCAGGGCTATACAGTGGTGGTAACCCTGTCTGTTTCCCCAGGGTACAGTGGTGGTAACCCTGTCTGTTTCCCCAGGGCTACAGTGGTGGTAACCCTGTCTGTTTCCCCAGGGCTACAGTAGTTGTAACCCTGTCTGTTTCCCCAGGGCTACAGTGGTGGTAACCCTGTCTGTTTCCCCAGGGTACAGTGGTGGTAACCCTGTCTGTTTCCCCAGGGTACAGTGGTGGTAACCCTGTCTGTTTCCCCAGGGCTATACAGTGGTGGTAACCCTGTCTGTTTCCCCAGGGTACAGTGGTGGTAACCCTGTCTGTTTCCCCAGGGCTATACAGTGGTGGTAACCCTGTCTGTTTCCACAAGGCTACAGTAGTGGTAACCCTGTCTGTTTCCCCAGGGCTATACAGTGGTGGTAACCCTGTCTGTTTCCCCAGGGCTACAGTAGTGGTAACCCTGTCTGTTTCCACAGGGCTATACAGTGGTGGTAAACCTGTCTGCTTCCCCAGGGCTATACAGTGGTGGTAACCCTGTCTGTTTCCCCAGGGCTACAGTAGTGGTAACCCTGTCTGCTTCCCCAGGGCTATACAGTGGTGGTAACCCTGTCTGTTTCCCCAGGGTACAGTGGTGGTAACCCTGTCTGCTTCCCCAGGGCTACAGTAGTGGTAACCCTGTCTGTGTCCCCAGGGCTATACAGTGGTGGTAACCCTGTCTGTTTCCCCAGGGCTATACAGTGGTGGTAACCCTGTCTGTTTCCCCAGGGCTACAGTAGTGGTAACCCTGTCGGTTTCCCCAGGGCTATACAGTGGTGGCAACCCTGTCTGTTTCCCCAGGGCTATACAGTGGTGGTAACCCTGTCTGTTTCCCCAGGGCTATACAGTAGTGGTAACCCTGTCTGTTTCCCCAGGGCTATACAGTGGTGGTAACCCTGTCTGCTTCCCCAGGGCTATACAGTAGTGGTAACCCTGTCTGCTTCCCCAGGGCTATACAGTGGTGGTAAACCTGTCTGTTTCCCCAGGGCTATACAGTGGTGGTAACCCTGTCTGCTTCCCCAGGGCTATACAGTGGTGGTAACCCTGTCTGCTTCCCCAGGGCTACAGTGGTGGTAACCCTGTCTGCTTCCCCAGGGCTATACAGTGGTGGTAACCCTGTCTGCTTACCCAGGGCTAGAGTGGTGGTAACCCTGTCTGTTTCCCCAGGGCTATACAGTGGTGGTAACCCTGTCTGCTTCCCCAGGGCTATACAGTGGTGGTAACCCTGTCTGCTTACCCAGGGCTATACAGTAGTGGTAACCCTGTCTGTTTCCCCAGGGCTACAGTGGTGGTAACCCTGTCTGCTTACCCAGGGCTATACAGTGGTGGTAACCCTGTCTGTTTCCCCAGGGCTATACAGTAGTGGTAACCCTGTCTGTTTCCCCAAGGTACAGTGGTGGTAACCTTGTCTGTTTCCCCAGGGCTACAGTGGTGGAAACCCTGTCTGCTTCCCCAGGGTACAGTGGTGGTAACGCTTTCTGTTTCCCTAGGGTACAGTGGTGGTAACCTTGTCTGCTTCCCCAGAGCTACAGTGGTGGTAACCCTGTCTGCTTCCCCAGGGCTACAGTGGTGGTAACTCTGTCTGCTTCCCCAGGGCTATACAGTAGTGGTAACCCTGTCTGTTTCCCCAGGGCTACAGTGGTGGTAACCCTGTCTGTTTCCCCAGGGCTACAGTGGTGGTAACCCTGTCTTCTTCCCCAGCGCTATACAGTAGTGGTAACCCTGTCTGCTTACCCAGGGCTATACACTAGTGGTAACCTTGTTTGTTTCCCCAGGGCTACAGTGGTGGTAACACTGTCTGCTTCCCCAGGGCTACAGTGGTGGTAACCCTGTCTGTTTCCCCAGGGTACAGTGGTGGTAACCCTGTCTGTTTCCCCAGGGCTATACAGTAGTGGTAACCCTGTCTGTTTCCCAGGACTACAGTGGTGGTAACCCTGTCTGCTTCCCCAGGGCTATACAGTAGTGGTAACCCTGTCTGTTTCCCCAGGGCTATACAGTAGTGGTAACCCTGTCTGTTTCCCCAGGGCTATACAGTAGTGGTAACCCTGTCTGTTTACCCAGGGCTATACAGTAGTGGTAACCCTGTCTGTTTCCCCAGGGCTATACAGTGGTGGTAACCCTGTCTGTTTCCCCAGGGTACAGTGGTGGTAACCCTGTCTGTTTCCCCAGGGCTACAGTGGTGGTAACCCTGTCTGTTTCCCCAGGGCTACAGTAGTTGTAACCCTGTCTGTTTCCCCAGGGCTACAGTGGTGGTAACCCTGTCTGTTTCCCCAGGGTACAGTGGTGGTAACCCTGTCTGTTTCCCCAGGGTACAGTGGTGGTAACCCTGTCTGTTTCCCCAGGGCTATACAGTGGTGGTAACCCTGTCTGTTTCCCCAGGGTACAGTGGTGGTAACCCTGTCTGTTTCCCCAGGGCTATACAGTGGTGGTAACCCTGTCTGTTTCCACAAGGCTACAGAAGTGGTAACCCTGTCTGTTTCCCCAGGGCTATACAGTGGTGGTAACCCTGTCTGTTTCCCCAGGGCTACAGTAGTGGTAACCCTGTCTGTTTCCACAGGGCTATACAGTGGTGGTAAACCTGTCTGCTTCCCCAGGGCTATACAGTGGTGGTAACCCTGTCTGTTTCCCCAGGGCTACAGTAGTGGTAACCCTGTCTGCTTCCCCAGGGCTATACAGTGGTGGTAACCCTGTCTGTTTCCCCAGGGTACAGTAGTGGTAACCCTGTCTGCTTCCCCAGGGCTACAGTAGTGGTAACCCTGTCTGTGTCCCCAGGGCTATACAGTGGTGGTAACCCTGTCTGTTTCCCCAGGGCTATACAGTGGTGGTAACCCTGTCTGTTTCCCCAGGGCTACAGTAGTGGTAACCCTGCCGGTTTCCCCAGGGCTATACAGTGGTGGTAACCCTGTCTGTTTCCCCAGGGCTATACAGTGGTGGTAACCCTGTCTGTTTCCCCAGGGCTATACAGTAGTGGTAACCCTGTCTGTTTCCCCAGGGCTATACAGTGGTGGTAACCCTGTCTGCTTCCCCAGGGCTATACAGTAGTGGTAACCCTGTCTGCTTCCCCAGGGCTATACAGTGGTGGTAAACCTGTCTGTTTCCCCAGGGCTATACAGTGGTGGTAACCCTGTCTGCTTCCCCAGGGCTATACAGTGGTGGTAACCCTGTCTGCTTCCCCAGGGCTACAGTGGTGGTAACCCTGTCTGCTTCCCCAGGGCTATACAGTGGTGGTAACCCTGTCTGCTTACCCAGGGCTAGAGTGGTGGTAACCCTGTCTGTTTCCCCAGGGCTATACAGTGGTGGTAACCCTGTCTGCTTCCCCAGGGCTATACAGTGGTGGTAACCCTGTCTGCTTACCCAGGGCTATACAGTAGTGGTAACCCTGTCTGCTTACCCAGGGCTATACAGTGGTGGTAACCCTGTCTGTTTCCCCCGGGCTATACAGTAGTGGTAACCCTGTCTGTTTCCCCAAGGTACAGTGGTGGTAACCTTGTCTGTTTCCCCAGGGCTACAGTGGTGGAAACCCTGTCTGCTTCCCCAGGGTACAGTGGTGGTAACGCTTTCTGTTTCCCTAGGGTACAGTGGTGGTAACCTTGTCTGCTTCCCCAGAGCTACAGTGGTGGTAACCCTGTCTGCTTCCCCAGGGCTACAGTGGTGGTAACTCTGTCTGCTTCCCCAGGGCTATACAGTAGTGGTAACCCTGTCTGTTTCCCCAGGGCTACAGTGGTGGTAACCCTGTCTGTTTCCCCAGGGCTACAGTGGTGGTAACCCTGTCTTCTTCCCCAGCGCTATACAGTAGTGGTAACCCTGTCTGCTTACCCAGGGCTATACACTAGTGGTAACCTTGTTTGTTTCCCCAGGGCTACAGTGGTGGTAACACTGTCTGCTTCCCCAGGGCTACAGTGGTGGTAACCCTGTCTGTTTCCCCAGGGTACAGTGGTGGTAACCCTGTCTGTTTCCCCAGGGCTATACAGTAGTGGTAACCCTGTCTGTTTCCCAGGGCTACAGTGGTGGTAACCCTGTCTGCTTCCCCAGGGCTATACAGTAGTGGTAACCCTGTCTGTCTACCCAGGGCTATACAGTTGTGGTAACCCTGTCTGCTTACCCAGGGCTACAGTTGTGGTAACCCTGTCTGTTTCCCCAGGGCTACAGTGGTGGTAACCCTGTCTGCTTCCCCAGGGTACAGTGGTGGTAACCCTGTCTGCTTCCCCAGGGTACAGTGGTGGTAACCCTGTCTGTTTCCCCAGGGTACAGTGGTGGTAACCTTGTCTGCTTCCCCAGGGCTATAGACTAGTGGTAACCCTGTCTGTTTCCCCAGGGCTACAGTGGTGGTAACACTGTCTACTTCCCCAGGGCTACAGTGGTGGTAACCCTGTCTGTTTCCCCAGGGCTACAGTGGTGGTAACCCTGTCTGTTTCCCCAGGGCTACAGTGGTGGTAACCCTGTCTGTTTCCCCAGGGCTATACAGTAGTGGTAACCCTGTCTGTTTCCCCAGGGCTACAGTGGTGATAACCCTGTCTGTTTCCCCAGGGCTACCTTGGTGGTAACCCTGTTTGCTTCCCCAGGGTACAGTGGTGGTAACCTTGTCTGCTTCCCCAGGGCTACAGTGGTGGTAACCTTGTCTGAATTAACAAGCTGCTGTTGTCTTCTGATCCATAGTTTCACTTTCTTTTAATTAGTTATTATCAAGCCAAGAGCTTGGGACTATAAGGTTATATCTGCATATTTGTTAGATGTATGTTATTGACATAGCCTTGTTCTGTTCAATGTTCTCTACCTATACAGTACTCTAAATACCCCCACAATTCATGTTGTTACATTCAAAAGAATAGAAGATAAAAAACAGCTGACACAATTCAATGCCAATTATCTCAGAATCATCTTTTTGCAGATAGAACCTAGTACCAAGCTCTTAAAGGAATATAAGAGCCTAACACTGCACCAGGAGATTTGGTATTAGTCCATTTTTATTTTTTATTTATTTTTTATTTTCACCTTTATTTAACCAGGTAGGTCAGTTGAGAACATGTTCTCATTTACAACTGTGACCTGGCCAAGATAAAGCAAAGCAATGCGACACAATCAACAACACAGAGTTAAGCATGGAATAAACAAACATACAGTCAATAGCACAATAGAAAAGTCTATATACAGTGTGTGCAAATGAGGTAAGATAAGGGAGATAAGGCAACAAATAGGCCATAGTAGTGAAATAATTACAATTTAGCAATTAAACACTGGAGTGATAGATGTGCAGAAGATGAATGTCCAAACAGAGATACTGGGGTGCAAAGGAGCAAAAAAAACAAAAACAGTATGGGGATGAGGTAGTTGGACGGGCTATTTACAGATGGGCTATGTACAGGTGCAGTGATCTGTGAGCTGCTCTGACAGCTGGTGCTTAAAGTTAGAGAGGGAGATATGAGTCTCCAGCTTCAGTGATTTTTGCAATTAGTTCCAGTCATTGGCAGCAGAGAACTGGAAGGAAAGACTGCTAAAGGGGGAATTGGCTTTGGGGGTGACCAGTGAAATATACCTGCTGGAGCGTGTGCTACGGGTGGGTGTTGTTATGGTGACCAGTGAAATATACCTGCTGGAGCATGTGCTACGGGTGGGTGCTGTTATGGTGACCAAGTGAAATATACCTGCTGGAGCGTGTGCTACGGATGGGTGCTGTTATGGTGACTAGTGAAATATACCTGCTGGACCGTGTGCTACAGGTGGGTGTTGTTATGGTGACCAGTGAGCTTAGATAAGGTGGGGCTTTACCTAGCAATGACTTATAGATGACCTAGAGCCAGTGGGTTTGGCAACGAATATAAAGCAAGAGCCAGCCAACAAGAGCATACAGGTCGCAGTGGTGGTTAGTATATGGGGCTTTGGTGACAAAATGGATAGCACTGTGATAGACTGCATCCAATTTGCTGAGTAGAGTGTTGGAGGCTATTTTGTAAATGACATCGCCGAAGTCAAGGATCGGTAGGATAGTCAGTTTTACGAGGTTATGTTTGGCAGCATGAGTGAAGGATGCTTTGTTGCGAAATAGGAAGCCGATTCTAGATTTAATTTTGAATTGGAGATGCTTAATGTGAGTCAGGAGGGAGAGTCTAACCAGACAACTAGGTATTTGTAGTTATTGAATATTCTATGTCAGAACCGTCCAGAGTAGTAATGCTGGACAGGTGGGCAGGTGCGGGCAGCGATCGGTTGAAGAGCATGCATTTAGTTTTACTTGCATTTAAGAGCAGTTGGAGGCCAGGGAAGGAGAGCTGTACGGCATTGAAGCTCGCCTGGAGGTTAGTTAACACAGTGTCCAAAGAAGGGCCAGAAGTATACAGAATGGTGTCATCTGCGTAGAGGTGGATCAGAGAATCACTAGCAGCAAGAGCTTGATTGGGATCATCACTTCATCTCACGGATCTCATTTACCTTGACGGTCTAATTGGAGGGTTGAGATTAATTAGGTGATTGCTGGACAGGAAAATGCTATCATATCCTGTCTGGTGTGCTCATCAAATCAGCATGGGATAATTAGCAGCAGTTTGACAGCTGTGGGGGCGGAGGGGCTTCTAAAGGAACAAAGAGCCCTCGTGATAATCAAGTTTCCTGAATGTACAGTGTTTGGGGATGTTTGTGTGTATTTGTAAATAAAGTAGATGAAGTATGTGTGTGTGCGCGTGCGTGCGTGTGCTGAATGATGAGTGAGGACTCCTTGTAATCACTGTGATATGTGTGTTTGTCTCCCTCGCAGAACACTCGCCACACACACACACCATGAGCAACATCTATGAGTCTGCGGCCAACACCCTTGGTCTGTTCAACAGCCCGTGCCTGGCCAAAGTGGAGCTGCGGGTGACCTGCAAGGGCATCTCAGATCGGGACGCCCTGTCCAAGCCAGATCCCTGCGTCCTCATCAAAATGCAGTCCCACGGACAGTGGCTGGAGGTAAGTGGCCTCTCACTCTGTTCTGACAAGTAATTAACATTGCAGTGCCAGTTTTATTACAACTTGCAATATAAGAACCATCTTCAATGTTAACAGTGGTGTAATGTTTAAGGGTCAATTGGAGGATATGTCCTGTAGATGGTTCTGTTCAATCCTAAATCCCCTCAGGGCTCTCTTTGGTGAGATAGATTTCAACATGTGATTACAGATGACTACATGGACTTTCTGAAGAGTTGGAGATACAGGAAGAAGTCTCATTATTCTGTATGTCGAATCAAAAACATTGGCTTGCTAACGGACTGAGATGTTTCCTTCTCTTACTATCCCTTATGTGTTTTTAAATGTTGATTGGGTTCACCTCAAGGATGTGGAATATACAGTATTACCAGCTATGAGGTTTGCCTAGTACATGGATATGAATTTCTGAATGCTTCACCAAATAAGCAAGAGGATTCTGTCAAAAGAGATATTTATTCACAGGAAATGCATTTGCATAATGAAGCTATTTGCTGGGTAAAGAAAAAAGAAACCCATAAAAGTCTTAATGAATGTGTTTACCAAACCAAAATGAGGTACCAATCAACCCTCCAAAACTGATGACTGGACATTACATCTGTGTTAACATTTTAGTCATCAGACTCTCTTATCCAGAGCTATTTACAGTTAGTGCATTCATCTTAAGATACAGTGCCTTCAGAATGAATTCACACCTCTTGATTTTTCACACATTTTGTTGTGTTACAAAGTGAGACTAAAATAGATTTAATTGTATTTTTTGTCAACGATCTACACAAAATAATCTGTAATCACGTGTTCACCCCCATGAGGGCTACAGTGGAATCACCTTTGCACACTGGGATTATACAATATTTGCAAAATTCTTCAAACTCAGGTTGGTTGTTGATCATGGCTAATCAGCCATTGTCATGTCTTGCCATAGATTTTTAAGCTGATTTAAGTCAGACCTAGGCCACCGAGGAACATTCAATGTTGTCTTGGTACACAACTCCAGTGTATATTTGGCTTTGTGTTTTAGGTTATTGTCCTGCTAAAAGGTGAATTTGTCTCCCAGTGTCTGGTGGAAAGCAGAGTGAATCAGGGTTTCCTCTAGGATTTGTTCTGTGTTTAGCTCTATTCCATTTCTTTTTATCCTAAAAAACTCCCTAGTCCTTGAATGACAAGCATACCCACAACATGATGCAGCCACCACCATGCTTGAAAATATGAAGAGCGGTATTCAGTGATATGTTGTGTTGGATTTGCCCCAAACATAACATTTTCTATTCAGGACATAAAGTTAATTTCTTTGCCACATTTTTTGCAGTTTTACTTTAGTACCTTATTGCAAACAGGATGCATGTTTTGGAATATTTTTTATTCTGTACTGGCTTCCTTCTTTTCCCCTGACAATTAGGTTAGTATTTTGGAGTAACTACAATGTGGTTGATCCATCCTCAGCTTTCTCCCATCACAGCCATTAAACTCTGAAGCTGTTTTTTAGTCACCATTGGCCTGATGGTGAAATCCCTCAGCGGTTTCCTTCCTCTCTGGAAAATGAGTTTGGAAGGATGCCTGTATCTTTGTAATGACTGGGTGTATTGATACACCATCAAAAGTGTAATTAATAACTTCACGATGAGCAAAGGGATATTCAGTGTCTGCTTTATGATTTTTCCCCCCCATCTACCAATAGCTGCCCTTCTTTGCAAGCTATTGAAATACCTCTCTGGTCTTTGTGATTGAATCTGTGTTTGAATTAATAGCTTGACTGAGGGACCTTATAGCTAATTGTATGTGTGGAGTCCATGCAACGTATTATGTGACTTGTTAATTGAGCAAATGCTTACTCTTGAAATGATTTAGGCTTGCCATAACAAAGAGTTTGATACTCATTGACTCAAGCTAGGTGAGACAACAACACATCACAATCGTGTCAAGTACATTTTCTTTGAACAAAGTATTTTAGGAAAAGAGAAGTGCCCTGTTACCGTTATTTCAGATACTCTTCAAAGAGGTAGGGTTTCAGATGTTTTTGGGAGATGGGCAGGGACTCTGCTTTCCTGACTTTAGGGGGAAGCTTGTTGTGCCTGCCAAGTGCCCATGACAACAAAGCAGATGGTTGATCTCTCTATTTGTCCCTTAATCCAATTACTCCAGTTTTAATTGTGCCATTGATTTGTTCCATTGATTTGTTATTAACTGGTTGTCCATCTGGAGACACAAATTAGCATTGTACTGCAGATGTGCCTCCAACGCGCCGTGCTGTGCGTTGCGTCACTCACAACATATTTACTAGTGCTGCTCTCCTGTGTACTTCATAATACAGTGCCTTGCAAAAGTATTCATCCCCCTTGACATTTTCCTATTTTGTTGAACCTGTACTTTAAATGGATTTTTATTTTATGTGATGGGACATAAACAAAAATTTATTTATATATATATATATATATTATTATATATAAAAAAAATAATTAAATATGAAGAAAAAAAAAAAATATATATATATATATATATTTAAAAAGAAAAGTGGTGCATGCATATGTATTCACCCTTTGCTATGAAGCCCCTAAATAAGATCTGGTACAACCAATTACCTTCAGAAGTCACACAGTTTGTTAAATAAAGTGCACTTGTGTGCAATCTTTTTATTTTTTATTTTACTAGGCAAGTCAGTTAAGAACAAATTCTTATTTTCAATGACAGCCTAGGAACAGTGGGTCAACTGCCTGTTCAGGGGCAGAACGACAGATTTGTACCTTGTCAGCTTGGGGATTTGAACTTGCAACCTTCCGGTTACTAGTCCAACGCTCTAACCACTAGGCTACCCTGCAATCTAAGTGTCACATGATCTCAGTATATATACACCTGTTCCGAAAGGCCCCAGAGTCTGCAACACCACTAAGCAAGGGGCACCACCAAGCAACGGGCACCATGAAGACCAAGGAGCTCTCCAAACAGGTCAGGGACTAAGTTGTTGAGAAGTACAGATCAGGGTTAGGTTCTAAAAAAATATCTGAAACTTTGAACATCCCACGGAGCACCATTAAATCCATTATTAAAAAATGGAAAGAATATGGCACCACAACAAACCTGCCAAGAGAGGGCTGCCCACCAAAACTTACGGACCAGGCAAGGAGGGCATTAATCAGAGAGGCAACAAAGAGACCAAAGATAACTCTGAAGGAGCTTCAAAGCTCCACAGCAGAGATTGGAGTATCTGTCCATAGGACCACTTTAAGCCATACACTCCACAGAGCTGGGCTTTTCGGAAGAGTGTCCAGAAAAAAAAAGACTATTGCTTAACCTGTTGAGTGTAGGGGGCAGTATTTTGATGTTTGGATGAAAATCTAAACTGCCTATTAAACTGCCTATTTCTCAGGCCCAGAAGCTAGAATATGCATATAATTCAGATTAGAATAGAAAATAGAAAACACTCTAAAGTTTCCAAAACTGTCAAAATATTGTCTGTGAGTATAACAGAATTGATATTGCAGGCAAAAACCTGAGGAAAATCCAACTAGGAAGTGCCTCTTATTTTGAAAGCTCCCTGTTCCATTGCATGCCTTCCCTCCATTTAAAGGGATAGCAACCATATTCCTTTCCATATAGCTTCCACATGGTGTGAACAGTCTTTAGACATAGTTTCAGCCTTTTATTCTGAAAAATGAGTGAGAACGATCACATCGCGTCAGTGGATGGCTGGGTGCCAGCAGAGTTTTGCATGCGCAACAGCTTGGAGCAGACATTTTCTCTCCCATTTTCTACGGGCCGGTTGAAATATTATCGATTATTTATTGTAAAAACAACCTGAGGATTGCTTATTAAAAACATTTGACATGTTTCTACAAACTTTACGGATACTATTTGGAATTTCCGTCTGCCCCGTCGTGACCTCTCGAGCCTGTGGATTTCTGAACATAACGCGCCAACCAAATGGAGGAATTTTGGATGTAAAAATAATCTTTATGGAACAAAAGGAACATTTATTTTGTAGCTGGGAGTCTCGTGAGTGCAAACATCCGAAGATCATCAAAGGTAAGCGATTAATTTTATTGCTTTTCTGACTTTCGTGACCATCTACTTTGCTGCTAGCTGTTTGTAATGTTTTGTCTGCTTAGAGAGATGTCCTTACATAAACGCTTGGTTTGCTTTATCTGTTAAGCTTTTTGAAATCTGACACGCCAGGTGGATTAACAACAAGCTAAGCTATGTTTTGCTATATTGCACTTGTGATTTCATGAAAATTAAATATTTGTAGTAATTTAATTTGAATTTAGCGCTCTGCAATTTTGCGGATGTTGACGAAAATGATCTCGCTAAAGGGATGGGTGCGCCAAGAAGTTAAAGAAAAAAATAAGCAAGCACGTTTGGTGTTTGCCAAAAGGCATGTAGGAGTCTCCCCAAACATATGGAAGAAGGTACTCTGGTCAGATGAGACTAAAATTGAGTTTTTTGGCCATCAAGGAAAACGCTATGTCTGGCAGAATCCCAACACCTCTCATCACCCCGAGAACACCATCCAATGTTTTTCATCTGCAGGGACTGGGAAGCTGGTCAGAATTGAAGCAATGATGGATGGTGCTGAATACAGGGAAATTCTTGAGTGAAACCTGTTTCAGTCTTCCAGAGATTTGAGACTGGGACAGAGATTCACCTTCCAACAGGACAATGACCCTAAGCATACTGCTAAAGCAACACTCAAGTGGTTTAAGAGGAAACATTTAAATGTCTTGGAATGGCCTAATCAAAGCCCAGACCTCAATTGACAGACCCCAATTGACAATCTGTGGTATGACTTAAAGATTGCTGTACACCAGTGGAACCCAACCAACTTGAAGAAGCTGAAGCAGTTTTGCTTTGAAGAATGGGCAAAAATCACAGTGGCTAGATGTGCCAAGCTTATAGAGACATACCCCAAGACAGCTGTAATTGCTGCAAAATGTGGCTCTACAATGTATTGACTTTGGGGGGATTCTGTTTTTTTGTGTTATTTCTTGTTTGTTTCACAATAAAACATATTTTGCATCTTCAAAGTAGTAGGCATGTTGTATTTATGAAATGATACAAACCTCCCCAAAAAATATGTTTTAATTCCAGTTGTAAGGCAACAAAATAGTAGAATTGCTAAGGGGGGGGTGAATACTTTCACAAGCCACTGTATCCTTTCAGTATGAGTATGATCCACCATCAAGTCAGCATTTCTTGTTTTCCCAGCTATGCTAGAACTAGTCTGCATTCTGCTTCCTGGGGCTTTTCCCACACTACAGGAATGAGACTGGTGCATAATGCACCTTGTGATAGACAATATGATGAACAAAGCTCTTCACAGAGTAATGGCCCCTTAATTCAAACCCAATTAAAATAATCACTGGTAGAAACTGTTGTGATAAAAAGACAAGGGAATGAAGTATGAGGTGGTATGAGTTTACTGTTAAGAGACACCATCATTAATAAACACTATTTAAAAAACAACATCATTAATAAACACTATAGTTTACTGTTAAGAGACACCATCATTAATAAACACTATTTAGAGACACTGTCATTAGTAAACACTATAGTTTACTGTTTAGAGACACCATCATTAATAAACACTATTTAGAGACACTGTCATTAGTAAACAATATAGTTTACTGTTAAGAGACACCATCATTAATATACACTATTTAAAAGACAACATCATTAATAAACACTATAATTTACTGTTAAGAGACACCATCATTAATAAACACTATAGTTTACTGTTAAGAGACAACATCATTAATAAACACTATAGTTTACTGTTAAGAGACACCATCATTAATAAACACTATAGTTTACTGTTAAGAGACAACATCATTAATAAACACTATAGTTTACTGTTAAGAGGCACCATCATTAATAAACACTATTTAGAGACACTGTCATTAGTAAACACTATAGTTTACTGTTAAGAGACACCATCATTAATATACACTATTTAAAAGACAACATCATTAATAAACACTATTTAAAAGATAACATAATTAATAAACACTATAGTTTACTGTTAAGAGACACCATCATTAATAAACACTATTTAGAGACACTGTCATTAGTAAACACTATAGTTTACTGTTAAGAGACACCATCATTAATATACACTATTTAAAAGACAACATCATTAATAAACACTATAATTTACTGTTAAGAGACACCATCATTAATAAACACTATTTAAAAGACAACATCATTAATAAACACTATAGTTTACTGTTAAGAGACACCATCATTAATAAACACTATTTAGAGACACTGTCATTAGTAAACACTATAGTTTACTGTTAAGAGACACCATCATTAATAAACACTATTTAAAAGACAACATCATTAATAAACACTATAGTTTACTGTTAAGAGACACCATCATTAATAAACACTATTTAGAGACACTGTCATTAGTAAACACTATAGTTTACTGTTAAGAGACACCATCATTAATAAACACTATAGTTTACTGTTAAGAGACACCATCATTAATCAACACTATAGTTTACTGTTGAGAGACAACATCATTAATAAACACTATAGTTTACTGTTAAGAGATGCCATCATTAATAAACACTATTTAAAAGACAACATAATTAATAAACACTATAGTTTACTGTTAAGAGACACCATCATTAATCAACACTATAGTTTACTGTTAAGAGGCACCATCATTAATAAACACTATTTAAAAGACACCATCATTAATCAACACTATAGTTTACTGTTAAGAGACGCCATCATTAATAAACACTATAGTTTACTGTTAAGAGACACCATCATTAATAAACACTATAGTTTACTGTTAAGAGACAACATCATTAATAAACACTATAGTTTACTGTTAAGAGACACCATCATTAATAAACACTATTTAAAAGACACCATCATTAATCAACACTATAGTTTACTGTTAAGAGACGCCATCATTAATAAACACTATAGTTTACTGTTAAGAGACACCATCATTAATAAACACTATAGTTTACTGTTAAGAGACAACATCATTAATAAACACTATAGTTTACTGTTAAGAGACAACATCATTAACAAACACTATATTTTGCTATATATATAATAATAATAATAATAATATTGGTAAATGTTAAATCTGTAAATGTGATATTTCAGTTTTTATTGTTTTTATACATTTTCAACAGTTTCTTTCTGAAAACTTGCTTTGTCATTATGGGGTATTGTGTGTAGATTGATGAGAGGGGAAAAACAATGTAATCAATTTTAGAATAAGGCTGTAACATAACAGAATGTGTAAAAAATGAAGGGGTCTGAATACTTTCCTAATGCACCGTGCATCTGCCATCAGCACACATAAACATTTCTGAAAGTCTGCGTTCAGTGTAGAGGGTGTCATCCACTGCATATTAACGTTTTATGTCGGCTATGTCTTGTGTACAGCCCTTCATCTGTAGTGATAATGACAGTTCTTTCAGTAACACAGCTAAATCTTCCCCTAGCCTTGTGTTTGTGTATTGTTAGCAATGCTCTCTGTCTTGTGTTAGCTACCGAGACAAAGTATGGAGTTACAGATGTAGGATCTTAATTTGAGCCAGTTTGCTACAGCAGGAAAATAATCCTGCAGCAACAGGAAATGTGAATCATTATGTGTATTATAATGAATGGATTTTTTTTTTGTAGGGGTTGACACATTTTTCGTAAGGGAAAATCAACTCTGAAATTTCAAAGTGGAAATTACAAACTTCCTTCTCAAATACACTACAAGTTTTAAATGTCCTGCATTGCATCTGTAGCCATGTTCTCTTCTGTACTTGACAGAGCAGAGGAATGTCCAAGAGCCATTTCAATTATGAAATGATGATTTAGCAGAGGAGATCAGGCACGCTAAGCACTAGCTCATTGATTTAGGTAGGACTGCGTTTTGGGCTTCTGTCTCTGGTTGTAGAAGTATGTACCCTATGATTTGTGTTTACAATCAGCTTTCTATCTGCTCTGCTGACACGGAGTTTCTGTACGTGAACTGCCTATTCAACCTTCATTGTACACTGTAGTGTGTGCAAACACATTCCGAGAAGTAGGGAATTTATGTTTGATATGGTTAATTCATACGGAGAACCAAACCTGAAAAAAATGCACATATAAATACATAAATAAATCCACACATAATTAAATAAATGAGCAAGGAAATGCAGAAATACTGATTAAAATGTATTCATTTTTTCTACATATCAGTATGTATTTCATAATTTTTCTATGTATTATCTAATTATTCAAACGTCATTTTTTAAATTAATTTTTATATTTATTTATTTACATATTTCTTCCTCCAATATTACAATGAGGGGGTGTCAATCAAATGGGGTGTTGGGTGGTGGTCTGTGGGTGGTGTCTAACACATGTTGGTTGATCAATGTCGGCGCGTTGCTCAACTGCTTGTGTTCGCTTCAGCACCACTTATGTGAAGCTAGCTACAATAACGATTAGCCACAAATATATCATTTTTGGTTTGCCTTCAAAATAAAAGTCCCCATTGAAACTGCTGAAAACAGAAATAAATAGTGTAAACATGCCATATTTGAACTGGATAATGCTTAACAAGTTTGGATTGTTCAACAAAAGACAATAATTTGTTAATTTGCCCAAAAAATGTATATAATTAAAACCTCTACGGGATCGGTGTGTCCCACGCGGGACGATTGAGCTAACGTTCGGCTAATGCGATTAGCATGATATTGTAAATAACAAGAACATTTCCCAGGACACAGACATGTCTTATATGGGTAGAAAGTTAAAATATTGTTGATCTAACTGCACTGTCCAATTTACAGTAGCTTTTACAGTGAAATAATACCATACTATTGTTTGAGGAGAGTGCACAGTCATGTACTTGAAAATGTATCAATAAACCAATTAGGCACATTTGGGCAGACTTGATACAACATTTTGAACAGTAATGCAACGGTTCATTGGATCAGTCTAAAACGTTGTACATACACTGCTGCCATCTAGTGGCCAAAATCAAAATTGCGTCTAGAGTCCTAAGTCATATAATGGCCGTTCTCTTGCATTTCAAAGATGATGGAACAAAGAAATTAATAGAAAACGCATGTTTTTTCTTTGTTATCTTTTACCAGATCTAATGTGTTATATTCTCCTACATTACTTTCACATTTCCACAAACTTCAAAGTGTTTCCTTGGTATCAAGAATACCAAATGGTATCAAGAATATGCATATCCTTGCTTCAGGGCCTGAGCTACAGGCAGTTAGATTTGGGTATGTCATTTTAGGCGGAAATTGAAAAATGGGTCTGATCCTTAAGATGTTTTTAAGAGTTCACACAAATATTGCTCATTTCACAAATGTAGGCTTATGTACTTTAAATGTTGGCTGCGATCCGCCAACCCAATCCCACAGAAGAAGAAGAAGAAGAAGAAGAAGAAGAAGAAGAGGCTGCCAACTAAGTTGTCAGTGTGTTTATTTTAGCAAGATTGCACGTACGTTCAACAAGTGAGTTGTGTGGTTTATTATCGGGAGGGTTAATGCTACATTATGGTGATTGACTGCAAGCAATTACCTTAGGCCTAATTTCCTTGTTACATCTGTAACTGTATAGTACTTATGTAGATTTCCGATTTCCGAGTTTAAATGTATTTGGCTAAGGTGTATGTAAACTTCCGACTTCAACTGTATATGCAATGCACAGTATTGAACTTGCTAGATGTGGTAGGCTACGAGGCTCAACTCGGACCTGTGATCTTGTAGTTACCACTTACCTACCAACCAATCAGCAGGCAGGACCTTACCTAATCCATTACTTAGTCTGGTAATAATGAATAAGTTCTGTTACACACGTCTACTTTAAATCAATATTTCATTCTCATGCAATCTGTCAGAAACGGCAGTTAGCTTTCCAAGCGGTCTGTCAGTCTGTTTAAATGTATCGTAGAAACAAGGTCCCCAGTGTCCTGTGCCCTGGAAATGCCCCTCATTGCCCCTAAATTGCCAGTGTCTGTGTCTCTGCTCGTCCATAGTGACCTAACAGTCCCAGAGGAGGTCATGCCAGCCCCAGCTACCCCTAGGTGGTTGGTTTATTTCAGCTTCCTCTCCACCCTAACCAGGCCACCTCTCTCCCCTGATCCCCTGGTCTGGAGGAGGACTGGATGTCTTCTAGGTGCTTATTGTGTTCATGTTGTGGACAATTGTCTTGTTAGCAGTCTCATTTCATGGGTCTCTAACAATTTTGTCTTTGTCTGTCCTGGTGGTGATTGTAGAGGTGATTGTAGAGGTGATTGTAGGCTGGTTTCGCCTGGGAGGTGATTTGATGGCCATCTTCACTGGTTAAGCCTAAAGTAGTGTTTCTTGTCATTTTATCCTGGGCATGCACCATCTATGAATATACAATTTTTAGCTGAACATTAATTAGATACTAATTGTATGCCTCTGGTAAAGGCAACCAATTAATTGAAAGAGTCTTTGAATCATATTTCATCATTATTGTTAGACATATTTAATGGTACTAATTGGTTGAAATGACATTTTAAAGCCAACATTTTTCTTTTGGGGAATTGCCTTTAACTTCCACTATAGTTGTGACAATATGCACCACAGCCTCTCTGGCATTATGGCTTAATAGTGGTTTGTAAAGTGGGGTCGTGGGGAAATTGCAGTGGGGTCGCCATACAGGTTTGAATACCACTGAACATTACTAGATGTACCAGGCTATTATGTGGTGGCATTTTATTGTTTTGGGCGACTTCAATACTATGCCCTGTATAGTTAAGTATCATCATCATAACACTGTTCTCTGCCCTGTTCATGACCATAGAAATATAACTAATTCTAATTATATGTTCATGACACTTTAATGCTGTGCCTGTGGAATGAAGTTGAGTCTCTTTAAAGAAATGTCCTCGGGATTTTAATGAAGAGGGATTTCTCGGCTTAGTTGGAGAGTGACGCTCGACTCACAGTTGTTGCGAGCAGCTTCTTACCTTGTCTGTGGCCCAAGGGAATATATCATGGGCAGCCATCCATTCTGTAGGAGAAAGACTTCGCTGTTACACCCCTCCAATCAAAATAGAATGTGTGTGTGCTATCCAAGCGTAAGGTACGGTATGAATTAGGAATGGGAAGGCCGTCAGGTAGCCTTTACTTTAAACAAAAAAGTAATTGAAGGTTTCCTCGATCTTTGATATATTATTTACAACCCTGTCTATTTTTCTTTCAATTGGAAAAGGTTTGAGTGTGTGTGTGTGTCTGTGTGTGTCTGTGTGTGTCTGTGTCTGTGTGTGTCTGTGTGTGTCTGTGTGTGTGGTTGTCTCATATAGGGGTCTGTCTCCACAGTGAACTCACACTGCTCTGCAGATTGCCTGT
Organism: Oncorhynchus kisutch; assembly: GCF_002021735.2. Lineage (NCBI taxonomy): Eukaryota > Metazoa > Chordata > Actinopteri > Salmoniformes > Salmonidae > Oncorhynchus > Oncorhynchus kisutch. The sequence continues at coordinate 465,953 of NC_034175.2, read as the reverse complement.
CAGCCAGTGAGCTGAATGGGCCTGCAGCATCTGTTATCTCAAGTAATGCCACAGTCCGAATGCACGCACACAAACACACACACACACACACACACACACACACACACACACACACACACACACACACACACACACACACACACACACACACACACACACACACACACACACACACACACACACACACACACACACACACACACACATGCTCATTAAAACAGGCATATGAGCCCATGTTTAGACAGATTTGAAAAAAGGACAACGTTCCAACTATGCCGTAGTGGAATCCTTTGTCCTGACTTTCCCTTCGGTGTTCCTCCATTAATTGGCAACAGTGTTCCTGTGAATGTATCAGCTTGGCAGCCATATTGAAAGCTAAGCAATGCTTTCATGATTGGTTGTTATTTCTGCTTCTTCTGTACACATAGACAAGGGAACCTACCTGAAAGAAGAACATGACAAAAACGAGAATGATTTGGAACAAAATGATTGATGAGGTGAAATGTTGAAGTTATTACACTTATTATTATACACACACACACACACACACACACACACACACACACACACACACACACACACACACACACACACACACACACACACACACACACACACACACACACACACACACACACACACACACACACACACACGTATGTCTCAGTCACAGACTTTTTGGTAGCTCAGTGTGAAAGTCTGTCATAGATAAAGCAGTATTTTATCATCGTTGCTCAACTCGCCAGGCAGAAACAGGGCTTAGCTAGCCAGGCAGAAACAGGGCTTAGCTAGCCAGGCAGAAACAGGGCTTAGCTAGCCAGGCAGAAACAGGACTTAGCTAGCCAGGAAGAAACAGGGCTTAGCTAGCCAGGCAGAAACAGGCTATAGGCCTACTATCACAACAGTACATTTGTCATGTAATTTATTTGTTTTGTTGCAAGGTTCATTTCACAATCACATAAAGGATATAGAGAAAGAAAAAACCTGTCACAGTTCATAGTTTTCGCCTCAGGTTGAAATATTTACTTAATTGTTTTCTCCCTCTCTCTTTCTTATCTTCCTTCTTCTTTGTCCCTCCATCTGACTCACCCTCTCTCTCTATTTCCCTATGGTGCTCCTCTTCCTCCACTCTCCTCTCCCTCTACTTCCCTATGGTGCTCCTCTTCCTTCACTCTCCTCTTTCTCTATTTCCCTATGATTCTCCTCTTCCTCCACTCTCCCCTCCCTCTATTTCCCTATGATTCTCCTCTTCCTCCACTCTTCTCTCTCTCTATTTCCCTATGGTGCTCCTCTTCCTCCACTCTCCTCTCCCTCTATTTCCCTATGGTGCTCCTCTTCCTCCACTCTCCTCTCTCTCTATTTCCCTATGGTGCTCCTCTTCCTCCACTCTCCTCTCCCTCTATTTCCCTATGGTGCTCCTCTTCCTCCACTCTCCTCTCTCTCTATTTCCCTATGGTGCTCCGCTTCCTCCACTCTCCTCTCCCTCTATTTCCCTATGGTGCTCCTCTTCCTCCACCCTCCTCTCCCTCTATTTCCCTATGGTGCTCCTCTTCCTCCACTCTCCTCTCTCTCTATTTCCCTATGGTGCTCCTCTTCCTCCACTCTCCTCTCCCTCTATTTCCCTATGGTGCTCCTCTTCCTCCACTCTCCCCTCTCTCTATTTCCCTATGGTGCTCCTCTTCCTCCACTCTCCTCTCTCTCTATTTCCCTATGGTGCTCCTCTTCCTCCACTCTCCTCTCTCTTTGTTTCCCTATGGTGCCCCTCTTACTGAACTGTTGGAACTAGAAGCACAAGCATTTAGCTACACTCGCATTAACATCTGCTAACCATGTGAATGTGACCAATAAAATTTGATTTGATTTGATTACATGTATGTGTGTGTGAATCTACAGTTAACCATACCTTGAGTTAGAGCCGAGCGATATGGCCAAAATATCATATCATGGTATTTTAAACAAATTGGATGGTATTTTACAGTATTTAATGTTTTCGAATAATAACAGTTCCAAATTTGCATGAACTTCTTATGGCTGCAGGGGCAGTATTGAGTAGCTTGGATGAAAGGTGCCCAGAGTAAATGGCCTGCTCCTCAGTCCCAGTTGCTAATATATGCATATTATTATTAGTATTGGATAGAAAACATTCTGAAGTTTCTAAAACTGTTTGAATGATGTCTGTGAGTATAACAAAACTCATATGGCAGGCAAAAACCCGAGAAGAAATCCAAACAGGAAGTGAGAAATATGAGGTTGGTCGATTTTCAACCCAGCTCCTATTGAATTCACAGTGGGATATGGATGAAGTTGCACTTCCTAGGGCTTCCACTAGATGTCAACCGTCTTTAGAAACTTGAATGAGGCTTCTACTGTGTTGTGGGGCTGAATAAGAGCTGAATGAGTCAGGTTACTGGCAGAGAGCCATTTCCTGGTCATTTCCTGGCACATTTCACATGATATCGACCTGCGTTCCATGGCTTCTCTACACACAAAGGAATTCTCCGGTTGGAACGTTATTGAAGATTTATGATAAAAACATCCTAAAGATTGATTCTATACGTAGTTTGAAATGTTTCTAAGACCTGTAATATAACTTTTTGAAGTTTTTGTCCGAAGTTATGTGTCCCGCATAACGTTTGGATTTGCGTTTGGATTTGTATACCTGAGCCCTAACAAAAGTAGCTACTTGGACATAAATAATGGACATTATCGAACAAATCAAGCATTTATTGTGGAACTAGGATTCCTGGGAGTGCATTCAGATGAAGATCATCCAAGGGTAGTGGCAGGGTAGCCTAGTGGTTAGAGCGTTGGACTAGTAACCGGAAGGTTGCAAGTTCAAACCCCCAACTTGACAAGGTACAAATCTGTCATTCTGCCCCTGAACAGGCAGTTAACCCACTGGTCCTAGGCCGTCATTGAAAATAAGAATTTGTTCTTAACTGACTTGCCCGGTTAAACAAAGGTAAGGGAATATTTACGTTATTTCTGGTTTCTGTTGACTCCAACATGGCGGATAATTGTATTATTTTTTCTGAGCGCCGTCTCAGATTATTGCATCGTTTGCTTTTTCCGTAAAGTTTTTTTGAAATCTGACACAGCGGTTGCATTAAATTATTAAGGTATAGGGGGCAGCATTTTCACTTTTGGATAAATAGCGAGCCCAATTTCAACTTCCTGCTACTCATGGCAAGAAAATAAGATATGCATATTATTAGTAGATTTGGATAGAAAACACGTTGAATCATGTCTTTGAGTATAACAGAACTTATGTAGCAGAAAAAAACCAGAGGACTAACTGTTCATATATTTTTTTTGAGGTCTCTGTCTGTTCATTGGTTTCTCATTGGCAAACGATATTTCTTAGGAACTTGTTTTCAGTTCCTACCATTTCCACTGGATGTCACCAGTCTTTGGAAGTTGGTTGAGGTTATTAATTTGTGCAATGAAGAAGTAGGGCCAACTAGGAACTGCGTAACACTGTTGAGAGTTGCGCAAGACTTGAAAAGTAGCTTGGTTTGTTGTGTTCCTGTATTGAACACAGATAGACCTGTCTTCAATTTGATCGATTATTAACGTTTAAAAATACCTAAAGTTGTATTACAAAAGTCGTTTGAAATATTTTGGCAAAGTTTATAGGCAACTTTTGAAATATTTTTTTAGTGACGTTGCAGAAGCTGTTTTTTTCTGGATCAAACGCACCAAATAAATTGACATTTTGGATATATATGGACGGAATTAATCGAACAAAAGGACCAATTGTGATGTTTATGAGACATATTGGAGTGCCAACAAAAGAAGCTCGTCAAAGGTAAGGCATGTTTTATATTTTATTTCTGCGTTTTGTATAGCGCTGCAGGGTTGAAATATGCTACCCTCTTTGTTTACTGTTGTGCTATCATCAGATAATAGCTTCTTATGCTTTCGCCGAAAAGCCTTTTAAAAATCTGACATGTTGGCTGGATTCACAATGAGTGTAGCTTTAATTGAGTATCTTACATGTGTGATATAATGAAAGTTAGATTTTTATATCAATTTATTTGAATTTGCCACGCTGCATTTTCCCTGCTTTTTGGCCAAGTGGGACGCAAGCGTCCCCTATACCATAGGAAGTTAAGGAGAGGTATATCTATAATTCCATGTGTATAACTTGTATTTTCATTTATATTTATGATGAGTATTTCTGTTGAATCGATGTGGCTATGCAAAATCACTGGATGTTTTTGGAACTAGTGAACGTAACGCGCCAATGTAAACTCAGATTTTTTTTATATAAATATGAACATTATAAAACAAAACATACATGTATTGTGTAACATGAAGTCCTATGAGTGTCATCTGATGAAGATCATCAAAGGTTAGTGATTAATTTGATCTCTATTTGTGCTTTTTGTGACTCCTCTCTTTGGATGGAAAAATGGCTGTGTTTTTCTGTGGCTTGGTGGTGACCAAACATAATTGTTTGTGGTGCTTTCACTGTAAAGCCTATCTGTGGTGGGGTTAACAACAATATTACCTTTAAAACGGTATAAGATACATGTATGTTCGAGGAATTTTAATTATGACATTTCTGTTGTTTTGAACTTGGCGCCCTGCACTTTCACTGGCTGTTGTCATATCCATAAGAATTAATGGTAGTGTGTGACTCTAGGTTGGCAACACATACATTCTAAATGATTTCAAAAGGGCTTTCTCCATTCTCATTGTTTTATGTTGTTATCATCAATGTTTCATCATCAACCAAAAATCATTTTCAGCATTTTTATCAATTTCTGCATTTCCTGTAGTCATTTGAGATAATTTCCACACTGCTACATTGGGCTGCACAATCTGGGCAAACAATCTAGGCCTTCTTTTTAACCAAATGTTGCAATTGTGATTTGGCTTGCGATTTAGAGCAAAACACTTGAGTGAATCATTCTATTCATGGAAATAGAATGATTATTCTAATTCAATTTTTTAAATTTTATTTCACCTTTATTTAAGCAGTTAGGCCAGTTGAGAACAAGTTCTCATTTACAACTGCGACCTGGCCAAGATAAAGCAAAGCAGTGTGACACAAACAACAACACAGAGTTACACATAGAATAAACAAACATACAGTCAATAATACAATAGAGAAAGTCTATATACAATGTGTGCAAATGAGGTAAGATAAGGGGGTGAGGCAATAAATAGGCCATAGTGGCAAAAATGTTACAGTATGGCAAATTAAACACTGGGGTGATAGATGTGCAGAAGATGAGTGTGCAAGTAGCAGTACTGGGGTGATAGATGTGCAGAAGATGAGTGTGCAAGTAGCAGTACTGGGGTGATAGATGTGCAGAAGATGAGTGTGCAAGTAGCAGTACTGGGGTGATAGATGTGCAGAAGATGAGTGTGCAAGTAGCAGTACTGGGGTGATAGATGTGCAGAAGATGAGTGTGCAAGTAGCAGTACTGGGGTGATAGATGTGCAGAAGATGAGTGTGCAAGTAGCAGTACTGGGGTGATAGATGTGCAGAAGATGAGTGTGCAAGTAGCAGTACTGGGGTGATAGATGTGCAGAAGATGAGTGTGCAAGTAGCAGTACTGGGGTGATAGATGTGCAGAAGATGAGTGTGCAAGTAGCAGTACTGGGGTGATAGATGTGCAGAAGATGAGTGTGCAAGTAGCAGTACTGGGGTGATAGATGTGCAGAAGATGAGTGTGCAAGTAGCAGTACTGGGGTGATAGATGTGCAGAAGATGAGTGTGCAAGTAGCAGTACTGGGGTGCAAAGGAGCTAAATAAATTAAATAAAGAACAATATCGTGCGCATGCTACGGGTGGGTGTTGCTATGGTGACCAGTGAGCTGAGAGAAGGCGCGGTTTTACCTAGCAATGACTTATAGATGACCTGGAGCCAGTGGGTTTGGCGACAGATATGAAGCGAGGGACAGCCAACGAGAGCATACAGGTCGCAGTGGTGGGTAGCATATGGGGCTTTGGTGACAAAACGGATGGCACTGTGATAGACTACATCCAATTTGCTGAGTAGAGTTTTGGAGGCTATTTTGTAAATGACATCGCCGAAGTCAGGGATCGGTAGGATAGTAAATTTTACTAGGGTATGTTTGGCAGCATGAGTGAAGGATGCTTTGTTGCCGATTCTAGATTTAATTTTGGATTGGAGATGCTTAATGTGAGTCTGGAAGGAGAGTTTACAGTCTATCCAGACACCTAGGTATTTGTAGTTGTCCACATATTCTAGATCAGAACCGTCCAGGGTAGTGATGCTGGACGGGCGGGTAGATGTGGGCAGCGATCGGTTGAAGAGCATTTAGTTTTGCTTGCATTTAAGAGCAGTTGGAGACCATGGAAGGAGAGTTGTATGGAATTGAAGCTCGTCTGGAGGTTAGTTAACACAGTTTTCAAAGAAGTGCCAGAAGTATACAGAATGGTGTCGTCTGCGTAGAGGTGGATCAGAGAATCACTAGCAGCAAGAGCGGCATCATTGATTTATACAGAGAAGAGAGACGGCCCGAGGTCTGAACCCTGTGGCACCCCCATAGAGACTGCCAGAGGTCCAGAGGTATAGGTAGAATATCATTGTGGGCACTTTTAATACCGTGTTGTTTGACATGACAACGAATGAAAATACCAGGGAGGAGTTATTGTGACATGGTAGGAACTAATCTGTTGATAAGTGTTTCCTAGGAGACCTTATAATATTTGGTTACATTTAATGTAGCTACTTCATGTAGATAAACATATTCATGCTTTGTGTATTCCTCTTTGATTTAGAAGATACTGTTGCACAAACAACATGATGATTTAGGTCTAAACCATCACTGGTATTATCAGGAAGTACAGCTAAATACGTTTGCTCTGATTCAGTACATTTATTAACTAGCTAGGCAGCTAAAGAGCGATTAGCATTAGAGGCTAATTTTAGATTTTAGGCCCAACTTGCTAATAAAATACAAACTAGCTGTTTGCAGATATAAGAAACACAAAACAATAGTGTAATTATAAAACACTAGTGGATTTATAATAATAAGCAAAGTGAAAACAGCATCGTTGTCATCAACATTGTTGCATGTGCTACATTGACCATGCAGACTGAACACGTGTCCCCTGGTCGAGGAACAACAAATGCGCTCCTTAAGTGACATGGGCGGGGCTAGGTCTGTGTGGAAAGCTGCATGGAGAGAGAGATAACTCAAGTAGCGAAGTAAACTATAAAAATGGACGTTACACACTGTGTTTCACATTTAACAAACCAAACATTCAAATACCGGTATAGAAGGTAAAGTAAAAACCCAAGCCGGTCCGTGCATCAATACCGGTATATCGTAGAATACGGTATAGCACCCAGTCCTACCTTGAGAAAAGAACCGTATTGGTTTGACTCCTTGACTACCCATTTGAACTGTATTCTGGGTAACCAGACTAATAAATGTTGTTGTGGGTGGCACTTCTAACATCACTCATTGGTCTCATTGTTGAATAGCAGAATTACTGTATATGCAGCAATAATACAATGTTGTTCTGATTTCTGTAAAGTGGAGGTCTTGGGTTACTGTGAAGTGTACACTTATCAAAGTGCTGGATTTGACTCATGTGAAGTGTACACTTGTCTCCACTCAGCTTGACTCTTCTGCACCAGATGTTGGCATGAGCTGAACATCTCTTTTGCGTTCGTAAGTTTGCTTTCCATCAGTAATTGTAGCACACACACACACACACACACACACAATCACGCACGCACGCAAACACACACACACACACATACACACACAATCACGCACGCACGCACGCAAACACACACACACACACATACACACACAATCACGCACGCACGCAAACACACACACACACACACACACACACACACACACACACACACACACACAATCACGCACGCACGCACGCAAACACACACACACACACATACACACACAATCACGCACGCACGCAAACACACACACACACACACACACACACACACACACACACACACACACACACACACACACACACACACACACACACACACACACACACACACACACACACAGTAGCTTCTGCCTCTCTCTCTCCCATTTCGTCACACGAGTTGCACTCATCTAGAAAAGCGTTATTGCGATGGTGAAAAGAGCCTAATCATTTGTGAGCAGTGTAATCACCTCTGGAGCATTAAGTTACACTATCTGATGTAGGAGGCGTGTCTGTGAACCCATTCAGACATCTCTGTCTGTAATGTGGCGATGAACAGACAGGATATTGGCATCCTGATGAAGCAGTACAGCCAAAGTGGGAACATTTGTCCTCCAGGTTCCAGTTTCAAAGGTTTAAGAAATCATTTAGATGTTTCTGAAGGTTTCTGAGAAGCCCTAGTTTATAAACTAGTTGGTGGGACTATCACTAACTGTTTTGATCTCATGATGGTCAGTTATTTACAGTTATCTAGGGTCATCTGTTACCTGTAGTGGTTCATATGAGCAATTACATTATACTCCACTTAGCCTTTAAAATGACAAACTAATGAAGAGGAGAATTATTGTAGCTGCGGAGCACAGAGAAGGTTGAAATGGTAATGTATGCAGGGTGGCATTTCCCAGCTCCACCGTGTGCCCCCGTGGGTCCTCCATTCTGCACGAGAGTCATATGAGAAAAGGCTAACGTTGATTAGCCTCAGGGAAACTACCTCTAACCCGCAGCCTGCGCTCTGACTGCCTAATGTGGAGGTGGGAATGTGAAATAATATTGAATTATATTATGTGATATGAATGAAATCAAACCCAGTGGCCACCAATGGGAGGAGTGAAGAGGAGGAACTGAGAAATGTGGGATGCTAATATGGGCTTGGTTGGTTATTTTGTGTGGGTCACGGACCTATGTTGAAGAAGGGAGAGAAAGATGAGAGACGTGAGAGAATAATATATACACACCTCTCGCTCTCACCCTCCCTCTGCATCCGTTCCAGACAGCGTTGGAGCCTGGTTGGTCCCACTGGGTTTCAGGGAGATACCTCTGGGACAGTCGCTTAACATTGGGCCGTCTGAAGTGCTTGCTGTAAAATCAGGTCTCTCTTCCTCCTCATATCAATGCTGGCACCATGGCAACACAACAATGAGGCTGAAGTGTTAGCACGGTAGAGTCATTAAGCTTCACCGCACCAGAAGTACTCGGAAAAAGTGTATTTTTAGAGAGCAGCCTTTAAACAGGGTTGTCTGAGAAATGCAATTATCTGAGCTACTGTATGTTTGGGTGTTAACACGCGTGGTAGAATAACTTCTCTTGTCAAAGTAGACCCTCCTTTCTTTTCCCATATCTCCTCCTCTCCTCTCCTCTCCTCTCTCCCTCTCTTCATCTTAGACACCCTGCTCCTCCTCTCCTCTCCTCTCTCTTCATCTTAGAGACCGTCCTCTCCTCTCCTCTCCTCTCCTCTCCTCTCCTCTCCTCTCCTCTCCTCTCCTCTCCTCTCCTCTCCTCTCCTCTCCTCTCCTCTCCTCTCCTCTCCTCTCCTCTCCTCTCCTCTCCTCTCCTCTCCTCTCCTCTCCTATCCCTATCTTCATCTAAGAGACCCTGCTCCTCCTCTCCTCTCTCTCTCTTTATCTTAGAGACCCTGCTCCTCCTCTCCTCTCCCTATCTTCATCTTAGAGACCCTGCTCCTCCTCTCCTCTCCCTATCTTCATCTTAGAGACCCTGCTCCTCCTCTCTTACTCTCTCCTCTACAATCTTCCTCGCTCCCTTCTCCTCTCATCTCTCATACTCTCTTCTTAACCTATCTTCCTCTCTCCTCTCCTATCTTCCTCTCTTCCTCTCTTCTCTCATTTCTTCTCCTCTTTTCCTCTCTTCCTAGCTCCTCTCTTCCTCTCTCCTCCCCTCTCTTACTCGTCACTCTTCTCCTCTCTTCCACTCTCCTCTCTCCACTCTTCCTCTCCACTTTTCCACTCTTCCTCTCCTCTCCTCTCTCATCTCTCCTCTCATCTCTCCTCTCTCAACCTCTCTTCCTCTCCTTCTCTCTTCCTCTCTCTTCTGCTCTCCTTTCTAAATGTTTCCTCTCTCTACTTTTCCACTCTTCCTGTCTCCTCTCTCCTCTCCTCTCTCCACTCTCCTCTCTCCTGTGTCCTCTCTCCTGTCTCCTCTCATCTCTCCTCTCTTCCTCTCCTCCTCTCTCCTCTCTTCCTCCCTTCCTTCCTCTCTCCTCTTCACTCTTCCTCTCTCCTCTCTTCTCCTCTCTTCTTCTCTTGTCTCCTCTCCTCTCCACTCTTCCACTCTTCCTCTCGCCTCTCTTCTCATCTCCTCTCTGCTCTCTTCCTCCTTTCCTCTCTCCTCTCTTCCTCCTCTCCTCACTTATCTCTCCTGCTTTATCCTCTCATCTCTCCTCTCCTCTCGTCTCTCTCTACTCCCATCTCTCTTCCTCTCTTCCTCTCTCTTCTCCTCTCCGTTCTACACTTCCCACTCTCTACTTTTCCACTCTTCCTGTCGCCTCTCTCCTCTCCTCTCTCCACTCTCCTTTCTCCTCTCTCCTGTCTCCTCTCTCCTGTCTTCTCTAATCTCTCCTCTCATCTCTCCTCTCTTCCTCTCCTCCTCTCTCCTCTCTTCCTCCCTTCCTCCCTTCCTCTCTCCTCTCCACTCTTCCTCTCTCCTCTCTTCTTCTCTCCTCTCCTCTCTTCCTCTCTCCTCTTCACTCCTCCTCTCTTCATCTCTTCCCTCTCCTCTCCTATCCTCTCTCCTCCTCTCTCCTCCTCTCCTCTCTTCCTCCTCTCTTCCTCCTCTCCTCTCTTCCTCTCCTCACTCATCTCTCCTCCTCTCTCCCCTCATCTCTCCTCCTCTCCTCCTGTCATCTCTCCTCTCCTCTCTTCCTCTCTCCTCTCCATCTTTTCCTCTGTTATCTAATCATGTTCAATCTCCTCTCCTCTGCTTTGGTCTAGAGGATGTAAGAAGGATGTAAAAAGATAGGAGTGCAATATTTTTAATGCTATGTTCCTATACTTTTCATTATTCTACTGGCTTTCAACCCAGAGCCTTTATCCTATTGGTCTCTCTTGTATCTTCTTCCTGACCTGCATAATGGACCTGTTACTCCAAGGTTTGTTCCCCCCTCTCTGACTCAGCCATGGAGAATATGAATGCAACGGCCTTATAAACTGAGCACCATTAACTTAACCAAACACCTGGAGCAGAATCTGAAAGAAGGTGCACTGTGATCAACCGGATGTTCAACAGACTCACTAGATCTCCCCGTCGGTATGTTGGATGAAGTTCTGATAACAGGTGTTCATCCTGGCACTGTGGAGTCAGGAGGGGATCTGCTCATGTCTATCTACTCTTTCTGTGCAATGTTGCATTCTGGGTAGGTGCCAGAGCTAGAGAATAAGGCAGATGTTGCTATGGTGACCAGGGAACATCTGTCTGGAGCTACTAAATGGGCTGGTGATGTTTTCACAACCTTTTCACCAGCCGGTGAGAGAGAGAGAGAGCCTGCTCTCAGGGAGAGATGTGTGCAAAAGTGGCCCCTTTAGAAAATGTGTTTATTTTGTTCAATTAGGTACATTACAATTTTCCCTTTGTTAAATAAATGGTTTGTTTTCAAAGTCAGTGCAGTTGGACAGGTGTGGTCTGATGTCTAATACGTGGTACTTTGGATCAAAGGGATGAATTGAAGGGTTATTCCATGTGAAAAATGTCCAACAACAACTAAAACATTTCCTTTCTATTGTTGGGAGGATCTAGAACACAGAGAGGCCTTTACTCTAGCCTTGTGCCACATGCCAGACCTCTAGATTCCCCTCTATAGGAGACACATGGCTATTGCAAGAGGCTACCTGTACTCTGACACAAGCTGGCACATGAAAAGGGCACAGGACAAAGCAGATAAATGACAGATGACTATTTGGTGTTGCCATTGTATTCCACCATCAGGGACCACATGATTTGAGACATAACACAATGAATCTTGAAAACAGAGCAAGGGACCCAATGTTGGCAGATATCATTTATAGTACGAACACAGCATTGATCCCTTATGATATACAACTGAAAGGGAAACACAATTGAGTGACACATTCTTTGAAATGACCATGAATCCAGTAAAATGCTGACTTCAGTTCAGTCTGACACCCAGAAACAGACTGATACCAACACAGCTACCATTTTGGACACATGAACCCAGATCAATGTAAACTGAGCAGCACCAGAGGGATTCCTTGTCTGGGGGTTTCACAGAACAGACAAATGTGGTTGATTCAATTCAAGTGCATTTCTCCCTGAGTAGCAGCTTGTTCTCTGTCTGTTCTTCTACTATAGATCCTTCTATTGTTCCCTGTCTTACTGCCTGTTAGATCTTTCTATTGTCCACTGTCTTACTGCCTGTTAGATCCTTCTATTGTTCTGTCTGTTCTTCTACTATAGATCCTTCTATTGTTCTCTGTCTTACTGCCTGTAGATCCTTCTATTGTTCTCTGTCTTACTGCCTGTTAGATCCTTCTATTGTTCTCTGTCTTACTGCCTGTTAGGTCCTTCTATTGTCCTCTGTCTTACTGCCTGGTAGATCCTTCTATTGTCCTCTGTTTTACTGCCTGTTAGGTCCTTCTATTGTTCTCTGTCTTACTGCCTGTTAGATCCTTCTATTGTCCTCTGTCTGTTCTTATACTATATATCCTTCTATTGTTCTCTGTCTTACTGCCTGTTAGATCCTTCTATTGTCCTCTGTCTTACTGCCTGTTAGGTCCTTCTATTGTCCTCTGTCTTACTGCCTGTTAGATCCTTCTATTGTCCTCTGTCTTACTGCCTGTTAGATCCTTCTATTGTTCTCTGTCTTACTGCCTGTTAGGTCCTTCTATTGTCCTCTGTCTTACTGCCTGTTAGATCCTTCTATTGTTCTCTGTCTGTCCTTCTACTATAGATCCTTCTATTGTTCTCTGTCTTACTGCCTGTTAGATCATTCTATTGTTCTCTGTCTGTTCTTCTACTATAGATCCTTCTAATGTTCTCTGTCTTACTGCCTGTTAGGTCCTTCTATTGTTCTCTCTCTTACTGCCTGTTAGGATCCTTCTCTTGCTTCTCTGTCTGTTCTTCTACTATAGATACATTATATTGTTCTCTGTTCTTACTGCCTGTTAGATCCTTCTATTGTTCTGTCTCACTGCCTGTTAGGTCCTTCTATTGTCCTCTGTCTTACTGCCTGTTAGGTCCTTCTATTGTCCTCTGTCTTACTGCCTGTAGAATCCTATCTATTGTCCTCTGTCTTACTGCCTGTTAGGTCTTCTATGTTCTCTGTCTGTTCTTCTACTATAGATCATTCTATTGTTCTCTGTCTTTACTGTCTGTTAGGTCCCTTCTATTGTCCACTGTCTTACTGCCTGTTAGATCCTTCTGCTGTTCTCTGTCTGTTCCTCTACTATAGATCATTCTATTGTTCTCTGTCTTACTGTCTGTTAGGTCCTTCTATTGTCCACTGTCTTACTGCCTGTTAGATCCTTCTATTGTTCTGTCTGTTCTTCTACTATAGATCCTTCTATTGTTCTCTGTCTTACTGCCTGTAGATCCTTCTATTGTTCTCTGTCTTACTGCCTGTTAGATCCTTCTATTGTTCTCTGTCTTACTGCCTGTTAGGTCATTCTATTGTCCTCTGTCTTACTGCCTGGTAGATCCTTCTATTATCCTCTGTTTTACTGCCTGTTAGGTCCTTCTATTGTTCTCTGTCTTACTGCCTGTTAGATCCTTCTATTGTCCTCTGTCTGTTCTTATACTATATATCCTTCTATTGTTCTCTGTCTTACTGCCTGTTAGATCCTTCTATTGTCCTCTGTCTTACTGCCTGGTAGGTCCTTCTATTGTCCTCTGTCTTACTGCCTGTTAGATCCTTCTATTGTCCACTGTCTTACTGCCTGTTAGATCCTTCTATTGTTCTCTGTCTTACTGCCTGTTAGGTCCTTCTATTGTCCTCTGTCTTACTGCCTGTTAGATCCTTCTATTGTTCTCTGTCTGTTCTTCTACTATAGATCCTTCTATTGTTCTCTGTCTTACTGCCTGTTAGATCATTCTATTGTTCTCTGTCTGTTCTTCTACTATAGATCCTTCTATTGTTCTCTGTCTGTTCTTCTACTATAGATCCTTCTATTGTTCTCTGTCTTACTGCCTGTTAGGTCCTTCTATTGTTCTCTCTCTTACTGCCTGTTAGATCCTTCTCTTGTTCTCTGTCTGTTCTTCTACTATAGATCATTCTATTGTTCTCTGTCGTACTGCCTGTTAGATCCTTCTATTGTTCTGTCTTACTGTCTGTTAGATCCTTCTATTGTTCTCTGTCTTACTGACTGTTAGATCCTTCTATTCCTCTCTGTCTGTTCTTCTACTCTAGATCCTTCTATTGTTCTCTCTCTTACTGCCTGTTAGATCCTTCTCTTGTTCTCTGTCTGTTCTTCTACTATAGATCATTCTATTGTTCTCTGTCTTACTGCCTGTTAGATCCTTCTATTGTTCTGTCTCACTGCCTGTTAGGTCCTTCTATTGTCCTCTGTCTTACTGCCTGTTAGTTCCTTCTATTGTCCTCTGTCTTACTGCCTGTTAGATCCTTCTATTGTCCTCTGTCTTACTGCCTGTTAGGTCCTTCTATTGTTCTCTGTCTTACTGCCTGTTAGATCCTTCTATTGTCCTTTGTCTGTTCTTCTACTATAGATCCTTCTATTGTTCTCTGTCTTACTCCCTGTTAGGTCCTTCTATTGTTCTCTGTCTTACTGTCTGTTAGATCCTTCTATTGTTCTCTGTCTTACTGTCTGTTAGATCCTTCTATTGTTCTCTGTCTTACTGCCTGTTAGGTCCTTCTATTGTTCTCTGTCTTACTGCCTGTTAGGTCTGTTAGTCTGTGACTAGATCTCAATACTTCTACTTAACAGCCAGATGGCACTGCCAAGAAATACCTCTCAGCAGCCAATTAAAGCCTGCCTGAAGCTAAATTGCTGAACCAAAAAAAATGCAACATTACAATATCAATAGATATCATTATTTCTGCATTGTGTCCCTCTCCCCCCAGACTAACACTATCAGAATATACCAGTGGCAGTCGGTGCCATTTAAGATGAGGGAGGACAATATATATGTTTATTAGCATGGCCTTATTTCTATTGTAGCATATTGGATTTTATTTTAACTAAGCAAGTCAGTAAAGAACAAATTCTTATTTTCAATGACAGCCCAGGAACAGTGGGTAAATGCCTTGTTCAGGCAGAATAGCAGATTTTTTACCTTGTCAGCTCTGGGATTTGATCTTGCAACCTTTCAGATACAAGTCCAACCCTGTAACCACTTGGCTACCTGCTGCCTGTCATTCACATTCCATTCACCTAGCTCAATGCAACAGCGATAGGGTTTAGGCTACTACATGGTGCTCTAATTATCCCCATACTCATCATGAGGTTGCTACAACCTAGCCTATGAATTGAAGTTTTCAAGTGCAAAGGTTGCAAGAAATGTGAGTAATTGGATGACAGACAGAGACACATTAAATACCTCCTTGCACACTCTTGCCTTCATCTAGCGGATCTAGGCTGTTGTAATTAGTCCAACAGTTGCAAACAACAGTTTCCTTTGGACAGATTCAAGTATGTTTATCCCCATTTTGTTCCGTTTAATATATTTTTTCAACAGAATTAATATACCACTGATCGGACGCAAATGTAACCGATGCTATACTGCACCGATGTAACTCTGCGTTGTGTTGTTTGATTGACACTATAGACGTGGACTTTGGAGATCAGGTAGTTTTAATCAAGCAGAACTCACTCTCTGCATCCTGCATCTGCATCCAAAAGGAAATAAAACATTTGTAGAGCACATCTGTTCTGAGAATCGTCGCCTCTTTCTACAACAGATACACAATAGGAGGGACTGGGATCATTCCAGGAGCTAGCCATCGTTCACACATACAATAGCCTGCTAATACCTTAGCTAGCTATTAACCACATGTTGAATTCAGAATGTTGATATCATCCTAAAAAGTACAATTACAAGTGCATCTTAACAATACCATCCACTTATGAGTAACCTCTAAATATACATCATTATTCATGAACAAAACACTGTGTGTATGACTTTGTACTAATAATCTAACTTTTCTGAAGACAGAAAAATCGTGCCTACCTCTCATAGTGCATCAAAATGATTTGAGCACAAGCACGCAAAACGTAAGTACACACTCCCCTTCTCCCAGGATGCATAATAACAAATCAACACATTAATATATGAACCTGGTGAAATTCACATAGTACTTTAACAACTGTTACACAAACACATTTCACTTATTTATTTGACCTTTATTCAACTAGGCAAGTCAGTTAAGAACAAATTCTTATTTTCAATGACAGCCTAGGAACGGTGGGTTAACTGCCAAGTTCTGGGGAAGAACCACAGATGTTCTACCTTGTCAGCTCTGGGATGTGATCTTGCAACCTCTCGGTTACTAGTCCAACACTCTAACCACTAGGCTACCTGCCTCCCCATATACAAACAGCATGATCATTTTGATCGTTGGATAATTCCTTCTCACATCTACGCTCTCTCCTTCTCTCACATTTCCCTTTGCTTGTGGACTTCAGTGCACAACACATGCAAAACATGCAAAACGCAAAAAAAACATTCCAAGCTAAACCTTCATATCATAACTGCTACACACAGCCTACATCGTTATCACCTATTTAGCTAATGTCAAGTCTGTAGAAAACGAACGCATTAGTAAACCTGCTACAATCATGCTGTACAGTGTAGCAAGCAGTTTAGCAGTTACACCGGTAAACCCCGGTGGAAATAAATAAATTAAACCTAAAAAGCTTACCTTGACTTGGAAGAGTTCCAGTATTGGATAGCATAGCCAACTAGCTAACATAGCATCCCTCTGTTTGAGCCGGGTGACCGGAAACATGACCGAATACAAACAGTGTAGCTATTCCCTCCGCAAGGCAATCAAACAAGCTAAGCGTCAGTATAGAGACAAAGTAGAGTCGCAATTCAACAGTTCAGACACAAGAGGTATGTGGCAGGGTCTATAGTCAATCACGGATTACAAAAAGAAAACAAGCCCCGTCACGGACCAGGATGTCTTGCTCCCAGGCAGACTAAATAACTTTTTTTGCCCGCTTTGAGGACAATACAGTGCCACTGACACGGCCCGCAACTAAAACATGCGGACTCTCCTTCACTGCAGCCGACTTGAGTAAAACATTTAAACGTGTTAACCCTCGCAAGGCTGCAGGCCCAGACGGCATCCCGAGCCGCGCCCTCAGAGCATGCGCAGACCAGCTGGCTGGTGTGTTTACGGACATATTCAATCAATCCTTATCCCAGTCTGGGATATCCCAGTCAGCTAAGGTAACTGAGCTAAACGACTACCGCCCCGTAGCACTCACTTCCGTCATCATGAAGTGCTTTGACAGACTAGTCAAGGACCATATCACCTCCACCCTACCTGATGTAACGGATGTGAAATGGCTAGCTAGTTAGCGGTGGTGCACGCTAAATAGCATTTCAATCGGTGACGTCACTTGCTCTGAGACCTTGAAGTAGTGGTTCCCCTTGCTCTGCAAGGGCTGCGGCTTTTGTGGAGCGATGGGTACCGATGCTTTGTGGGTGACTGTTGTTGATGTGTGCAGAGGGTCCCTGGTTCGCGCCCGGGTATGGGTGAGGGGACGGTCTAAGGTTATACTGTTACACTGACACCCTAAACCCACTCCAATTTGCTTACTGCCCAAATAGGTCCACAGACGATGCAATCTCAACCACACTGCACACTGCCATAACCCATCTAGACAAGAGGAATACCTTTGTGAGAATGCTGTTCATCGACTACAGCTCTGCATTTAACACCATAGTACCCTCCAAACTCGTCATCAAGCTCGAGACCCTGGGTCTCGACCCCGCCCTGTGCAACTGGGTACTGGACTTCCTGACGGGCCGCCCCCAGG
Organism: Oncorhynchus kisutch; assembly: GCF_002021735.2. Classification (NCBI taxonomy): domain Eukaryota; kingdom Metazoa; phylum Chordata; class Actinopteri; order Salmoniformes; family Salmonidae; genus Oncorhynchus; species Oncorhynchus kisutch. The sequence continues at coordinate 448,031 of NC_034175.2, read as the reverse complement.
TGGTGAGGGTAGGTAAAAACATCTCCATCCCGCTGATCCTCAACACTGGGGCCCCACAAGGGTGCGTTCTGAGCCCTCTCCTGTACTCCCTGTTCGGCCACGACTGCGTGGCCATGCACGCATCCAACTCAATCATCAAGTTTGCGGACGACACTACAGTGGTAGGCTTGATTACCAACCATGACGAGACAGCCTACAGGGAGGAGGTGAGGACCCTCGGAGTGTGGTGTCAGGAAAATAACCTCACACTCAACGTCAACAAAACAAAGGAGATGATTGTGGTTTTCAGGAAACAGCAGAGGGAGCACCACCCTATCCACATCGATGGGACAGTAGTGGAGAGGGTAGTAAGTTTTAAGTTCCTCGGCGTACACATCACAGACAAACTGAATTGGTCCACCCACACAGACAGCATCGTGAAGAAGGCGCAGCATCGCCTCTTCAACCTCAGGAGGCTGAAGAAATTTGGCTTGTCACCAAAATCTCTCACAAACTTCGATGAAGAAGGCTGCACAGTACTGTCTTTTATCGATGGCGGTTATGATATCGTTTAGGACCTTGAGCGTAGCTGAGGTGCACCCATGACCAGCTCGGAAACCAGATTGAATAGTGGAGAAGGTACGGTGGGATTCGAAATGGTCGGTGATCTGTTTATTAACTTGACTTTCGAAGATTTTAGAAAGGCAGGGCAGGATGGATATACAGTGGGGAGAACAAGTATTTGATTCACTGCTGATTTTGCAGGTTTTCCTACTTACAAAGCATGTAGAGGTCTGTAATTTTTATCATAGGTACACTTCAACTGTGAGAGACGGAATCTAAAACAAAATCCAGAAAATCACATTGTATGCTTTTTAAGTAATTAATTTGCATTTTATTGCATGACATAAGTATTTGATCACCTACCAACCAGTAAGAATTCCGGGTCCGTAGGTTTTGTTTTGGAGTAAATGTATACAGAGGAGGGGGAAGCAAGCTGTCCTCCGTCTACACCAGGGTGCTACCCTACAGAGTGCTGTTGAGGCTACTGTAGACCTTCATTGCAAACAGTGCATTTTAATTAATTATTTGGTATTTTAATTAAATATTTAGTTTAGTTTTATCTTAAAGTGATAACTTTTTAGATGTTCCACTATTTTATTTATTTCTGAAACCCACTGGGCACACACTCATTCTCCCTCCCTCCCTCCCCCTCTCTCTCTCTCTCTCTCTCTCTCTCTCTCTCTCTCTCTCTCTCTCTCCCTCCCTCCCTCCCTCCCCCTCTCTCCCTCCCTCCCTCCCTCCCTCCCCTCCCTCCCTCCCTCCCTCCCTCCCTCCCTCCCTCCCCCCTCTCTCTCTCTCTCTCTCTCTCTCTCTCTCTCTCTCTCTCTCTCTCTCTCTCCCCCCCTCTCTCTCTCTTTCTCTCTCTCTCTCTCTCTCTCTCTCCCTCCCTCCCTCCCCCTCGCTCTCTCCCTCCCTCCCTCCCTCCCCCTCACTCTCTCCCTCCCTCCCTCCCTCCCTCCCCCTCGCTCTCTCCCTCCCTCCCTCCCCCTCGCTCTCTCCCTCCCTCCCTCTCCCTCTCTCTCCCTCTCTCTCTCTCTCTCTCTCTCTCTCTCTCTCTCTCTCTCTCTCTCTCTCTCTCTCTCTCTCTCTCTCTCTCTCTCTCTCTCTCTCTCTCTCTCTCTCTCTCTCTCTCTCTCTCTCTCTCTCTCTCTCTCTCTGCAGGTTGACAGGACAGAGGTGATCCGTAGCTCTATAAGCCCCACCTTTTCTAAAGTCTTCACCGTGGACTTCTACTTTGAGGAAGTACAGCGGCTACGTTACGAGCTCTATGACATCAGCAGCAATCACAACGGCATCAAGGAGGCTGACTTTCTAGGGGCCATGGAGTGCACACTGGGACAGGTGTGTTCTCACGGCAACGCCACACTAACTCCGACACGCTATCTCTGACACAAAGCTAAGTGCTAAGTGCTAATGCTGGACCGAGCTGAACTTAGATACCATTAAAAGCAGTTAGCAGAGGCTTTTTACTCAAGAAAGACAACACCTACCTCTCACCCTCCCTCTCTGCACGGGTCATTTCCTGTAACGTAAAAAAACAAGCAAGTTAAGTGGTTTAGTGGCAATTGGTCGGGCAGTGTAGCATGTTTTTATATCAACCCTTTTCACCGGCAAAAGGGAGCTCTCTCTGTGTAATGTTTGCATACAGTCCGTCTCCAGTAAAATGACATGCCACGTGCAAATAGCGATAAGGCACGTAATGAAATAATCCCCCAGACTTTCATTAAGAGTGTTTTGCTACATGCAGCTGTCGGCTGAAACAGTTGGCGTCCGGTACGCCAGCGGGCCTGGAATGTTTGAGCCTTCTGAGCCTCTCTCTGGTATTATTGTGTGTCTATGCCAACATTAAATGATTCTTCCCCACCACTGCTGACACATGGTTCATAGGCCCTGCTATCGTCATCTAGTTGTACTGAGGAATTCTCCAGAAACTAATTTCATGTGTTATGAACTCCAGTATTTATTTTGTACCACTCTCTGCCTCCCTCTCTCCCCCCTCTCTCTCTCTCTCTCTCTCTCTGTCTTTTCCCTCTAACTCCTGGGAGATGTTCATATGGATGAGCTGTTCATTTTGTTCCACTCTGTTGTGTCTACAAGGAGACTGGTGGGACTCAATGCAAATAAGAGGCATCATTTAGAAACACCATATATTGTGAATAGGATTCGCCAAGGGGTTTTACTGTATTTCTACAGTTTTACTTCAGATTTTATTCTCTAAATCATCCAATAGACCTACTGTACCATGCAAATATTCCAGCATTGAGAATTTACTGAGAGGGCTTTGAACCTTTACAAAGACTCTCACATTGCATCTTACTTGCATAATGTGGAAAGCCTCACAGCATCCAATTATATTATGGCATCTTTCCAGCATGTGTTTACGGCAAAACTTCTCGTCAGAACTCCCCAACCTCACCCTATACAACCACACTCTCTTTTACCTCAGACATTTGTGCAAAACTCTTCATTTTTTTCTTTCTTTCTTTTTGACTGCCGGTGATTCCCTCGTCCCAGTTTCCCCCTTCTGGTTCTCCTGAGTTGCTGTGTTGTTGATGTGAGGCACTGAGTCAGGGGAGTCTCACCTCTTATCTCTCTCCAAACAGATTGTGTCCCAGAGGAAGCTCACCAAACCACTGCTCAAACAGGGCAGCACAGTGAGCAAGTCCTTCATCATGGTAAGGCCCCTGTCTGTCACCTAGCTCCCTCTCTCTCTCTAGCTTTCTTTCTTTCTGTCTGTCTGTCTGTCTGTCTGTCTGTCTGTCTGTCTGTCTGTCTGTCTGTCTGTCTGTCTGTCTGTCTGTCTGTCTGTCTGTCTGTCTGTCTGTCTGTCTGTCTGTCTGTCTGTCTGTCTGTCTGTCTGTCTGTCTGTCTGTCTGTCTGTCTGTCTGTCTGTCTCTGTCTCTGTCTAAAGCACAGCAAAGGTAACTAAACTTAATGACTATCACCCCATAGCACTCAACTCTGTCATCACGAATTGCTTTGAGAGACTAGTCAAGGATCATTTCACCTCTACCTTACCTACCACCCTAGAACCACCCAAAAAATAATTTTGCACGCCCAATTTCTCAGTTTTTGATTTGTTAAAAAAGTTTGAAATATCCAATAAATGTCGTTCCACTTCATGATTGTGTCCCACTTGTTGTTGATTCTTCACAAAAAAATACAGTTTTATATCTTTATGTTTGAAGCCTGAAATGTGGCAAAAGGTCGCAAAGTTCAAGGGGGCCGAATACTTTCGCAAGGCACTGTATATAGTCTTAATTCATTCCATTTGTGTGTATTGGGTATATGTTGTGTAATTTGTTATATATTACTGCACTATCGGAGCTAGAAGCACAAGCATTTCGCTACACCCGCAATAACATCTGCTAATCAGGTGTCTGTGACCAATACAATTTGATTTGATTTGAGAAGCCTACCACCTAATCTAAATTCAAAAGTGACCAGCCAAACTTGAATTCAGATACGGGAGTTATTTTTGACACTTTCTGAGTTTGGTGTAGAGTAGCATCTGAACTTAACAAATAGATATGCATGCATGTGTCTGTTTGAGATGAACATACATATTGTTTTGTTTCTGAAGCACATTGCCTGTTTGCTTATGCATGGAAAATAACCTATTTTAACAAAGGCATGAAGGCATTCTTAATCGTGTAAATCATATTTTATTGGGCCACACGCACACACGCACACACACACACACACACACACACACACACACACACACACACACACACACACACACACACACACACACACACACACACACACACACACACACACACACACACACACACACACACACACACACACACACACAATAGTACTATATAAAGAGAGAACTAAATAGAGCGGTTTCTCAAGGTCATTATGAAAAACGAGCTCCCAGCAGAAAGAAACTAACATCAGTGTCAATAGGACTTATATTAGACCAGATGAGGAGTGGTTCCACAGTATTTCATAGCTAAACAGTTGACAAATACATATGAATCTGGAGGCAGATACAGAACAAAGTATGAAAGACAATATGCCTATCATGCGTTTTACTACAATGATTACTATTTCATTCATAAACATACCTTTTTTCTGGTTTCTGGTTATAACCAGGGTGTGTGTGAATATTAGAACCAGGTGTTTGTGAATATTAGAACCAGGTGTGTGTGAATATTAGAACCAGGTGTGTGTGAATATTTGATCCAGGTGTTTGTGAATATTAGATCCAGGTGTTTCGTGAATATTAGAACCAGGTGTTTGTGAATATTAGAACCAGGTGTTTGTGAATATTAGATCCAGTTGTGTGTGAATATTAGAACCAGGTGTGTGAATATTAGAACCAGTTGTGTGTGAATATTAGAACCAGGTGTGTGTGAATATTAGATCTAGGTGTGTGTGAATATTAGAACCAGGTGTGTGTGAATATTAGAACCAGGTGTGTGTGAATATTAGAACCAGGTGTATGAATATTAGATCCAGGTGTATGTAAATATTATAACCAGGTGTGTGTGAATATTAGTACCAGGTGTGTGTGAATATTAGAACCTGGTGTGTGTGCATATTAGTACCAGGTGTGTGTGCATATTAGATCCAGGTGTGTGTGAATATTAGAACCAGGTGTTTGTGAATATTAGTACCAGGTGTGTGTGAATATTAGATCCAGGTGTGTATAAATATTAGAACCATGTGTGTGAATATTAGAACCAGGTGTGTGTGAATATTAGTACCAGGTGTTTGTGAATATTAGATCTAGGTGTGTGTGAATATTAGAACCAGGTGTGTGTGAATATTAGAACCAGGTGTGTGTGAATATTAGAACCAGGTGTATGAATATTAGATCCAGTTGTGTGTGAATATTAGAACCAGGTGTGTGAATATTAGAACCAGTTGTGTGTGAATATTAGAACCAGGTGTGTGTGAATATTAGATCTAGGTGTGTGTGAATATTAGAACCAGGTGTGTGTGAATATTAGAACCAGGTGTGTGTGAATATTAGAACCAGGTGTATGAATATTAGATCCAGTTGTGTGTGAATATTAGAACCAGGTGTGTGAATATTAGAACCAGTTGTGTGTGAATATTAGAACCAGGTGTGTGTGAATATTAGAACCAGGTGTATGAATATTAGATCCAGTTGTGTGTGAATATTAGAACCAGGTGTGTGAATATTAGAACCAGTTGTGTGTGAATACTAGAACCAGGTGTGTGTGAATATTAGAACCAGGTGTGTGAAAATTAGAACCAGTTGTGTGTGAATATTAGATCCAGGTGTGTGTTATGTACCTGCAGGTCACCGCCGAGGAGCTGACAGGGAATGATGATTATGTGGAACTTTCTTTCAGTGCCAGGAAACTTGACGACAAGGTAAGGTTGCAACGCTACAGAACATGTTTAATTTGTGCTTGTTAATTGATTATGAATGCATTACATTATTGTATATCCTCTCCATTAACCATCGCATCAACTGGTCTCAGAACAGTGATTATACACATAGAGCTATGCTTCAAGGGAAAAATCCCATCAGAGGAATAATTACAACAGAAACACATTAGATACAGAGAACCAATCCCTCCTCAATGAGGATCTATGATCCACCCAACTCCCCATCTCAGTCTCTCCTGCTGTGTTTGTGGTTCTGGCTCACACAGATGGGGAGATAAGAAAGGAGAGAGAGAGCAGAGGTGTGTGTGGTGTGTTTGTGGTTAAGTACAAGAGATGTTTTTAAGTCTCCTGGTGTCTTTCTCAGCCCCAGTGTATCTCTAATCACAGTCTAATTTAAATGAGTTAATCTCCACTAAATGGAAGATGCTGTGTGTGTGTGTGTGTGTGTGTGTGTGTGTGTGTGTGTCCGCCTTCAACTGAAATAAGTTTCCCCTCACCACAGGTGCTAAAGTACATTATTCCAGCACTAAAATGCAAATAAGCATTGCATCTGCAGGGAGAAATGCAATCAATCAAAGCGATGTGCTCTTAACTTTCCTATCAGTATCCTATCAGTAAGAATCGTGTTTATAAATTATTGATTTCGTGTTTTTGGAACTGCAGATTTATTCTGATCAGCAGGTGTTTTGAGGGAATTTTTCTCCTGGAGCATCCAGTCAAGTTGATTGTAGTACTAGGATCAGACATCAGGTGTGCATAACCAGACCAGGATATATCATGACCATTGCTGGCCCCAATTCAAATCAAATCAAAGTGCATTTGTCACGTGTGCCGAATACAACAGGTATAGACCTTACAGTGAAATGCTTACTTCCAAGCACTAACCAACAGTGCAATTTGAAAGTAAAAAATAGGTATTAGGTAAACAATAGATCGGTAAAGAAATTAAAAAAACAGTAAAATGACAGTGAAAATAACAGTAGCGAGGCTGTATACAGGGGAACAGAGTCAATGTGTGGGGGCACCGGATAGTCGGGCTAATTAAGGTAATATGTACATGTAGGTATAGTTAAAGTGACTATGCATAGATGATAAACAGAGAGTAGCAACAGCGTAAAAAGAGGGGTTGGGGGAGGGGACACACAATGCAGATGGTCTGGGTAGCCATTTGATTACCGGTTCAGGAGTCTTATGGCTTGGGGGTGAAAGCTGTTTAGAAGCATCTTGCACCAAGACATGGCGCTCCGGTACCATTTGCCATGTGGTAGAAGAGAGAGCAGTCTATGACTGGGGTGGCTGGGGTCTTTTTACCATTTTTAGGGACTTCTTCTGACACCACCTGGTGTAGAGGTCCTGGATGGCTGGCAGCTTAGCCCCAGTGATGTACTAGGCTGTTTTCACTACCCTCTGCAGTGCCATGCGGTTGGAGGCAGAGCAGTTGCCGTACCAGGCAGTGATGCAACCATGCTCTCGATGTTGCAGCTGTAGAACCTTTTGAGGATCTGAGGACCCATACCAAATCTTTTCAGTCTCCTGGGGGGGGGAAAGGTTTTCACGACTATCTTGTTGTGTTTGGACCATTCAAGTTGGTTGGTGATGTGGACACCAAGGAACTTGAAGCTCTCAACCTGCTCCACTACAGCCCCCTCGATGAGAATGAGGGCGTCCTCGGTCCTCCTTTTCCTGTAGTCCACAATCATCTCCTTTGTCTTGATTACATTGAGGGATAGGTTGTTATTCTGGTACCACCCGGCCAGGTGTCTCCCCATAGGCTGTCTCGTCGTTGTCGGTGATCAGGCCTACCACTGTTGTGTCATCTGCAAACTTAATTATGGTGTTGGAATCGTGTCTGGACATGCAGTCGTGGATGAACAGGAAGGGAATGAGCACACACCCCTGAGATGCTCCAGTATTGAGGATCAGTGTGGCAGATGGGTTGCTACCTACCCTTACCACCTCTGGGCTGCCCGTCAGGAAGTCCAGGATCCAGTTGCAGAGGGAGGTGTTTAGTCCCAGAATCCTTAGCTTAGTGATGAGCTTTGAGGGCACTATGGTGTTGAACGCTGAGCTGTAGTCAATGAATAGTATTCTCACGTAGGTGTTTCTTTTGTCCAGGTGGGAAAGGGCAGTGTGGAGTGCAATAGAGATTGCATCATCTGTGGATCTGTTTGAGTGGTATGTACATTGGAGTGGGTCTAGGGTTTCTGGGATAATGGTGTTAATGCGAGCCATTACCAGCCTAGCACTCACGGCTACGGACTTGAGTGCTACGGGTCTGTAGTCATTTAGGCAGGTTGCCTTCGTGTTCTTGGGCACAGAGACTATGGTGGTCTGCTTGAAACATGTTGGTATTACAGACTCAATCAGGGACATGTTGAAAATGTCAGTGAAGACACCTGCCAGTTGGTCAGCACATGCCTTGCCAGCGGCCTTACTCACAACGGCTACCTCAGTGTTGCCTCAGTGTTGCTTGCCTCGAAGCGAGCATAGAAGTGATTTAGCTCGTCTGGTAGGCTCATGTCACTGGACAGCTCACGGCTGTGCTTCCGTTTGTAGTCTGTAATCGTTTGCAGGCCCTGCCACACCCGACGAGCATCGGAGCCGGTGTAGTACGATTCAGTTTGAGTCCTTTATTGGTGCTTTGCCTGTCTGATGGTTCGTTGCAGGGCATAGCAGGATTTCTTATAAGCTTCCAGGTTAGAGTTCCGCACCTACCCTTTAGCTCAGTGGGAATGTTGTCTGTAATCCATGGCTTCTGGTTGGGTTATGTATGTACTTTCACTGTGGGGACGACTTCCTCGATGCACTTATTGATAAAGCCAGTGACTGATGTGGTGTACTCCTCAATGCCATTGGAAGAATCCCGGAACATGTTCCAGTCTGTGCTAGCAAAACAGTCCTGTAGTTTAGCATCCGCTTCATCTGACTGCTTTTTAATAGACCGAGTCACTGGTGCTTCCTGCTTTAGTTTTTGCTTGTCGGCAGGAATCAGAAGGATAGAATTACGGTCAGATTTGCCAAAGGAGGGCGAGGGAAAGGTTTCTATGCGTCTCTGTGTGTGGAGTAAAGTTGATCTAGAATTTTTTCCCCCTCTGGTTGACATATAACATGCTGATAGAAATGAGGTAAAACGGATTAATGTTTCCCTGCATTAAAGTCCCCGGCCACTAGAAGCGCCACCTCTGGGTGAGCAGTTTCCTGTTTGCTTATTACCTTATACAGCTGACTGAGTGAGGTCTTAGTGCCAGCATCCATCTGTGGTGGTAAATAAACAGCCACAAAAAATATAGATGAACACTATCATGAGATACTCCACTTCAGGCGAGCAAAATCTAGAGACTTCCTTAGATTTCGTGCACCAGCTGTTGTTTACTAATATACACACACCACCCTCGTCTTCGGAGTGTGCTGTTCTATCTAGCCGGTGCAGCGTATATCCCACCAGTGTCACGACTCCAAAGGTGGCTCCTCTTCCTGTTCGGGTGGCGCTCGGCGGTGTAACGGCTTTCTTCTATCTCCTCCTCGGACGAGGAGGTGTAGCAAGGATCGGACCAAAATGCAGCGTGGCTATTTGCAATCCATGTTTATTAAATAATAAAGAAACACGAACTTACAAAAACAATAAACGTGTGAAAACCGAAACAGCCCTATCTGGTGCAAACACAAAGACAGGAACAATCACCCACAAAATACACAGTGAAACCCCGGCTACCTAAATATGGTTCCCAATCAGAGACAACGAGAATCACCTGACTCTGATTGAGAACCTCCTCAGGCATCCAAACCTATGCTACACCCCTACTCAGCCGCAATCCCAATGCCTACAAAACCCCAATACGAAACACAACAAAATAAACCCATGTCACACCCTGGCCTGACCAAATATATAACGAAAACACAAAATACTATGACCAAGGCGTGACAGGCGGTCGTCGTCACCGGCCTACTAGCTGCCACTGATCCCTTTTCCCCCTTTTCTGTTTATTGGTTGCACCTGTGTTTAGTTTAGGTTAATTGGTTGGGCTTTATTTACCAGCCGGCCCGCTTGCTGGTTGTGCAGGATTATTTTCAGTGTAGATGTGTACACGGCTGTATGTCACGGTTGTCCATGTGTTTGGATTTTGCTGGACTGTTTAAGTCCCCCGTGTTTGGGGCATTTGTTTGGGATGGCGTCTGTTCACTGTTGTGGTGCATTACAAAGTAGCGCTACCCTGAACTCTCTGCTTCCTGCGCCTGACTTCTTTCCCACTACACCCCGGGTGTTACAACCAGCTGAATGTTATCCATGTCGTCATTCAGCCACGATTTGGTGAAACATAAGATATTACAGTTTTTGATGTCCTGTTGGTAGAATATTCGTGATCGTACGTCGTCTAATTTATTGTTCAATGATTGTACGTTGGCAAGTAATACTGATGGTAAGGGCAGATTTCCCACTCGCCGTTGGCGGATCCTTACAAGGCACCCCGCCCTATATCCTCTATACCTGCGTCTCTTTCCAATGACAGGGATTTTGGCCTTGCCGGGTGTCTGAAGTACATCCTGTGCGTCCTGCTCGTTGAAGAAATGCAATCTGCAATTTGACATTTCTACTTGTTGTTCAAAAGTGTTGTGAACAATCTGTGATTTTCTACTTCCCAGTGCTGCTCTTATTAGAGTACCAAGACAATTTGAAAGGCGTCTTAGCTGTATACTGTAACGAGTTACAACCTCAGGGTCTGGAGTATTGTATGAGGTACAGTATTTCTTCAGCTAATTTAGCTGTTCAGGAGTTTTGGCACCCGTCTAGGGAGTTACCAGAGATAACCCTCCTACAGATTGCATCACAGCTCAGCTCTATGAATCATTGAACAGGAAGGAGAGAGACCAGCCTCACAGGAAGATATATAGTGGCAGAGAGTTAGATAGATGTCAGTAAAGTATATTCTATGTGTAATATATATTCCATGTAGATTACCTATACACATACAGGAGCGTTTGTAGAGGACCTCAGTGTGTTGTTGACTTTGATAAATGCATGAATTTGGACAACATGGCAACCATCTTCCTCACGTTAGGTATTTTATTGATCACTTTCACAGTTTTAGGGCCAATGCAGTTGGGAGGGAAATATTGCAATCCCTCAGCATGGCATTAAGATGGTCGTTGATGTATTTCTGAAAGCCCACTGTGTATCTCTCTGTGCAGGACTTTTTTAGCAAATCAGACCCTTTCCTGGAGATCTTCAGGATGAACGATGACGACACGCTACAGCTTGTGCACAGAACAGAGGTAAAACCAGCAGTCGTTTTGTTCAAACGGATCCATCCAATTACTTTAGCCTATTTACTTTTCTCTTTCCTGTTTCACTCACAGACTGTTATGAACAACCTTAACCCGGTGTGGAAAACCTTCAAGACTTCCCTGAATTCCCTCTGCAGTGGAGACCATGACCGGCCTCTAAAGGTATAGGCGTGTGTTTCTGATTGATTGTATGTATGTATGTGCTTGGCTCTATGTCTTCTTGCCAGCCCAGGGGACCTGATTGAGCACTTTTGCCACAGTAGTGGACTGACTGGCAGGTGAGCAATACTGATTTCAGCACCATGACCTCAATCCTATAAGGGGTTTGTCTACTAGAGTCAGGAGGGAGGGCTAGACTAGGGAGGAAGGGGATTCTCTATAGCAGGGGTATTCAACTCTTACCCCTGGTCTTCTATTCTACTTGATAATTAATACCACCCACCTGGTGTCCCAGGTCTAAATCAGTCCCTGATTGGTCTCTCTCTCCTTCCCTCTATTCTTCATTTCCTCCTCTCCAGTCAATCAGTCCCTGATTAGAGGGGAACAATGTAAAAATGAACTGGCATCGAGGTCCAGAGTTGAGTTTGAGGGCTCTCTAGACGACTCATTTGTGGCTTGGCCTGATCATACAGGACCAAGACGGGGGACATCTATTAGACCAGGGGAGTGGAAAGAGAGAGACTCTCAACGCCCCGCCCCCACCACCTTTATAACTCCTCCTCTTTCCTCCCTCTCGTGTTCTCTTTCAGCCCCCCTCCCTCTGTCTCACATGGTCGGCATCTTTCCCCTTTTCCTTTATTGCCTCGTGTGTGTGCTTTTTTTGTGTGTGTGTGTATTATTGCCTTTTCTCCCCTTTCTAACTCCCTGGCATTACTAAATCATTAAACTACAGTTAGTCTAATGAGCGCCTGAAAGGCCTGCTCTAAACAAATAAGACTTTCTCATTAAACATTTAGGCACCAACAATGAGCTGCAGCAGTGTCTCATTGTGTTTAGGGGCACTGAGTCTCTCTCTCTCTCTCTTTCTCTCTCTCCTTCCCTCTATTCTTCATTCCCTCCTCTCCAGTCAAGGAGATAGAGAGGGTGGTGCTGAGGTGGGAGGAGGTTAAGCTCTCGATGCCCCCACCCCCAACTCCCTCCCACCTACTTCTTGTCCTAATTCCTCTATGTTACCAATCACACCTCTCCTCTCCATCACAAGATTTCAATCAGCCCCAGTTGCCACGGTGGTGCTCTTTAGGGGTATGAGTGATGAGGTCACTGTAGGGTTGGATGTGTGTTGGTGGGGCCAACAGCAATTAACCCCAGGGCAGGAAATGACATGGAGCTAAAGAGATCATTCACATTTAAACGTTGAAGGCTAAGAAACTGTCTGACCATATTACTACCAATATTAACTGCACCCACGGTATCAGCAAACCTTTTTGAAATAAGTATTCAAATTATACAGAGCCACTGCTTAACAACCAGTGGTTTCAGGGAAAGAGCTTCCTGTTTGTTAGTTGGGATTGGTCATCCAGTGGGACATGGTGTGTCCCATGCTGCCACGTCCACTAGCACCATAATAGTAGCACATAATAGTAGCATCATAATAGTAACATCATAATAGTAACATCATAATAGTAGCATCATAATAGTAACATCATAATAGTAGCATCATAATAGTAACATCATAATAGTAGCATTATAATAGTAACATCATAATAGTAACATCATAATAGTAACATCTTAATAGTAACATCTTAATAGTAACATCTTAATAGTAACATCATAATAGTAACATCATAATAGTAACAGCATAATAGTAACATCATAATAGTAGCATCATAATAGTAGTCTCATAATAGTAACATCATAATAGTAGTCTCATAATAGTAACATCATAATAGTAGCACCATGATAGTAGACCAAAATGGTAGCATCATAATAGTAGCATAATAATAGTAGACCGTAATGGTAGCATCATAATGGTAGACCATAATGGTAGCATCACAATGGTAGCATCATAATGGTTAGCATCATAATAGTAGCATAATAATAGTAGACCATAATATAGCATCATAATAGTAGCATCATAATAGTAACATCATAATAGTAACATCATAATAGTAGTCTCATAATAGTAACATCATAATAGTAGCACCATGATAGTAGACCATAATGGTAGCATCATAATAGTAGCATAATAATAGTAGACCGTAATGGTAGCATCATAATGGTAGACCATAATGGTAGCATCATAATGGTTAGCATCATAATGTAGCACATAATGGTAGCATCGTAATAGTAGCATAATAATAGTAGACCATAATGGTAGCATCATAATGGTAGCATCATAATGTAGCACATAACGGTAACATCATAATAGTAGCATAATAATAGTAGACCATAATGGTAGCATAATAATAGTAGACCATAATGGTAGCATCATAATAGTAGACCATAATGGTAGCATCATAATAGTAGCATAATAATAGTAGACCGTAATGGTAGCATCATAATGGTAGACAATAACGGGTAGCATCATAATGGTAGCATCATAATGGTAGCATCATAATGGTTAGCATCATAATGTAGCACATAATGGTAGCATCGTAATAGTAGCATAATAATAGTAGACCATAATGGTAGCATCATAATAGTAGACCATAATGGTAGCATAATAATAGTAGACCATAATGGTAGCATCATAATAGTAGACCATAATGGTAGCATCATAATGGTAGACCATAATGGTAGCATCATAATAGTAGACCATAATATAGCATCATAATAGTAGCATCATAATAGTAGCATCATAATAGTAACATCATAATAGTAGTATCATAATAGTAGTCTCATAATAGTAACATCATAATAGTAGTCTCATAATAGTAACATCATAATAGTAGCACCATGATAGTAGACCATAATGGTAGCATCATAATAGTAGCATAATAATAGTAGACCGTAATGGTAGCATCATAATGGTAGACCATAATGGTAGCATCATAATGGTAGCATCATAATGGTAGCATCATAATGGTTAGCATCATAATGTAGCACATAATGGTAGCATCGTAATAGTAGCATAATAATAGTAGACCATAATGGTAGCATCATAATAGTAGACCATAATGGTAGCATAATAATAGTAGACCATAATGGTAGCATCATAATAGTAGACCATAATGGTAGCATCATAATGGTAGACCATAATGGTAGCATCATAATAGTAGACCATAATATAGCATCATAATAGTAGCATCATAATAGTAGATCATAATGGTAGCATCATAATGGTAGACCATAATGGTAGCATCGTAATAGTAGACCATAATGGTAGCATAAAAATAGTAGACCATAATAGTAGCATCATAATAGTAGACCATAATAGTAGCATCATAATAGTAGACCATAATAGTAGCATCATAATAGTAGACCATAATAGTAGCATCATAATAGTAGACCATAATGTAGCATCATAATAGTAGACCATAATGGTAGCATCATAATAGTAGACCATAATAGTAGCATCATAATAGTAGACCATAATAGTAGCATCATAATAGTAGACCATAATGTAGCATCATAATAGTAGACCATAATAGTAGCATCATAATAGTAGACCATAATGTAGCATCATAATAGTAGACCATAATGTAGCATCATAATAGTAGACCATAATGTAGCATCATAATAGTAGACCATAATGTAGCATCATAGGGGTAGCTCATTTAGAACGTCAGGGAACGCTATATTTGAAGCACGGCTAGTAATGGTGACTATTGGACCCAACAGTGTTATTGCTGGAAAGTACAGACACATCAGCGAGCAGCAAAGAGCATTGTTCCCAACAACCATCAATAGACAGATAATATTCAGCCACACCCTCCTAACGAAGACCTTTGCCAGCCAGGGCTATCTAAAAGTCATGCTAAATTATACACATCTGTGGAATAGAACAGTCAGCTAAACTAACACATTGTGACAGTATGTAAATGCTTAGAAAGGAGGGTGGTAGGCCTATCTCTTCCTTTGGGTCTCAGTCATCATCTTATTGATATGTGGAAGTTCTTTGAAGTTCTTTAGTAATTTCAACGGCACACTTGAGTTGAGAATATCTAGAATCCATACAGTAGATGATGTCAGTGTTCTGATATCGAAGCAGAGATTCCATATGACCCAGCTCTTCTAGTTCTGTCTAGTTAATGAGGGAAGCTAATGGTTTTGGATGAAAGTCCCGCCCTCCCCTTCAACCTCTCTGCCCCCTGAATATCACTTCTTGTTAACTGGACAGCTACCCAATTGGTTGAGCCTTTCACCAGAGGAAAAGAGAGTCGTGTAGAAAAGACACCAATTTAGCCCTCCTTGCCAAGCCCAATGAGGAGTCTCACCGTGTACCTGGTGGGGTATCTGGATGGAGCTGAGAGACAGGGCCTTTAAAGGGGAATGACCCTCTTGTCCTTGCAGTATTCATGGTTACTTAAGGAGGGAAAGTGGGGTTGCTGTGGAGAGAGATGCGGATGGCTGACAAGCATGTGTCAAAGTCCTTCTGATCCCCTTAATCCAGTGTCAGATTTCCATTCCATAATATCCACTTAAGCATGACCGAGTTTGTGTGGGGGGGTGAGTGGGTGCATATGTGTTAGGGCTGTGGATGGATATGTGTTAGGGCTGTGGATGGATATGTGTTAGGGTTGTGGGTGGGTGGATATGTGTTAGGGGTGTGGATGGATATGTGTTAGGGGTGTGGATGGATATGTGTTAGGGGTGTGGGTGGGTGGATATGTGTTAGGGGTGTGGGTGGGTGGATATGTGTTAGGGGTGTGGATGGATATGTGTTAGGGGTGTGGATGGATATGTGTTAGGGCTGTGGATGGATATGTGTTAGGGCTGTGGATGGATATGTGTTTGGGCTGTGGATGGATATGTGTTAGGGCTGTGGATGGATATGTGTTAGGGGTGTGGATGGATATGTGTTAGGGGTGTGGATGGATATGTGTTTGGGCTGTGGATGGATATGTGTTAGGGGTGTGGATGGATGTGTGTTAGGGGTGTGGGTGGATGTGTGTTAGGGGTGTGGGTGGATGTGTGTCAGGGGTGTGGGTGGATGTGGATGAATGTGTGGGTGGATGTGTTAGGGGTGTGGGTGGATGTGTGTTATGGGTGTGGGTGGATGTGTGTTAGGGGTTTGGGTGGACGTGGGTGGATGTGTGGATGGATATGTGTTAGGGGTGTGGGTGGATGTGGGTGGATGTGTGGGTGGATGTGTGTTAGGGGTGTGGGTGGATGTGGGTGGATGTGTGGGTGGATGTGTGTTAGGGGTGTGGATGGATATGTGTTAGGGGTGTGGGTGGATGTGGGTGGATGTGTGGGTGGATGTGGGTTAGGGGTGTGGGTGGATGTGTGGGTGGGTGTGTGTGTGTTAGGGGTGTGGGTGTATGTGTGTTAGGGGTGTGGGTGTATGTGTGTTAGGGGTGTGGGTGGATGTGGGTGTATGTGTGTTATGGGTGTGGGTGGATGTGTGTTAGGGGTGTGGGTGTATGTGGGTGGATGTGTGTTAGGGGTGTGGGTGTATGGGTGGGTGGATGTGTGTTAGGGGTGTGGGTGGATGTGGGTGGATGTGTGTGTGGGTTTCAGAAGCAGTGATAGTGAATGATTCCCTGTGGAGTTAATATGCCTCTAGTTTTAATGGATAATAAAATATCTTCCCCTCCAATGGGACTTTTCACAAGATGCTGTTAATGTTAGCTCAGGTTAACCTCCTTATCACAAACTGTATAATACAAGAGCATTAATTGAACACACATTTATTAAACAGACTTTACAATGCCACGGTTCTGACACTTGACACAACCATGGATGTAGGAGGCTGTCCTGGGATGGCCACTGTAGTGAATGTGTATCATAGATGAATGTTCAGCATAGCTATTGGCCAAATGAGGGTCAGAGGTCAGTTTATTTATCCATGATCCATGTGAAACCTAGACACACACACACACACACACACACACACACACACACACACGAACAGTGGCGTCATGCAGCCATTATTTTAGAGGTACGTGAGGATGAAGGCTGTGTGTGTGTGTGTGGGACTGGCCAGCCCCCCTCTGGAATTTAGAGGATTTAGTATTTTTCGAACAACTGAAACAGCTTGTTCCTGCAATCTAGAGCCATAATCATTATGTCTAATACTATGTACAAAAAAAAGAAGTGAAAAAAGAAGGCTATCTAAGCTTACCTCTTCACCTGTTCAAATGTCATTTTAATGAATGATGCACATTGATTCTATGACAAATGTTATGCCGTAGGAGTTTAGTACAACTGCCACACTGTTACTGTACATACAGTGCATTCGGAAAGTATTCAGACCCCATTCCTTTTTCCACATTTTGTTACGTTACAGCCTTATTTTTTAAATATTTAAATAAACACAAATACTCATCAACCTACACACAATACCCCATATTGACAAAGCGAAAACAGTTTTTTAGAAATGTTGCAAGTTTATTAAAAGTAAAAAACTGAAATACCTTAGTTACATAAGTATTAGGACCCTTTGCTATTAAGCTCAGGTGCATCCTGTTTCCATTCATCATCAATTTTGAGATGTTTCTACAACTTCATCCGATTCCACCTATGGTAAATTAAATTGATTGGACATGATTTGGAAAGGCACACACTTGTGTCCCACAGTTGACAGTGCATGTCAGAGCAAAAAACAAGCCATGAGGTCAAAGGAATTGTCCATAGAGCTCCGAGACAGGATTGTGTCGAGGCACAGATCTGGGGAAGTTTACCAAAAAATGTCTGCAGCATTGAAGGTCCCCAAGAACACAGTGCCCTCCATCATTCTTAACCACCAAGACTCTTCCAAGAGCTGGACGCCCGGCCAAACTGAGCAATCGGGGGAGAAAGGCCTTGGTCAGTGAGGTGACCAAGAACCCGATGGTGAACCCGAAGTTCCTCTGTAGAGATGGGAGAACCTTCCAGAAGGACAACCATCTCTGCAGCACTCCACCAATCAGGCCTTTATGGTAGAGTGGCCAGACGCAAGCCACTCCTGAGTAAAAGGCATATAAAAGCCCGCTTGGAGTTTGCCAAAAGGCAGCTAAAGACTTTCAGACCATGAGAAACAAGATTCTCTGAGAAACAAGAGTCCTGCCCATCACTGGCAGCTAAAATCAAATCAAACGCTGTGCATGTAACTCAACACTCTCTCTCCTCCTCAACTGACGATACTGTCTGCATGCACAAGAGTATCTAGCGACCTGCCTAGCATATCTTTGCTCGGTGGTGCACCTTGGAAGAAACCACTTACTAAGGAGAAAAGGGAGGGGGGTTGAGAGGGTACTTTTTGCCTGGTCCAGTTAGTGTTCCCCCTCTGCAAAATACCGCTGACAGAAATTATGACAAAACGTGTGTTTAAAAATTAAGTGTAGTAATTATTTAAAAAATGTATAATGTTAAACAAAATAAACATATACACACAAATTCAATGTTCTCTCTCTCTGTCTTATGTCAAAAGCCTTTCACATCCTCAATTCTATATTTCATGAGACTATTAAAACTCCAGCAATGTCGCCTTACTGATTTATTAATGGAGAAGCATCACAGGGGAGTCTGCTGTAGTTCTGAAACTGGTCCCAGTGAGTTGTAACGAGTGTGAACATCAGGGGAAGAGCTTTCAACCATACCAGAATCTACATGACACCACATAGTTGATCACATTCAGTCTGGAGATCTTGTTCAACTGTAGCATTCACAGATGGGTTAGGTGATATGTACATATTGACACCGTAGTATTTTATCATTAACTGAAGTCACTTTTTCTAACCTACTCTTTCTCTCTTCTCATCTCTTCTCTCTCTCTCTCTCTCTCTCTCTCTCTCTCTCTCTCTCTCTCTCTCTCTCTCTCTCTCTCTCTCTCTCTCTCTCTCTCTCTCTCTCTCTCTCTCTCTCTCTCTCTCTCTCTCTCTCTCTCTCTCTCAGTGCACAGTGTGGGACTGGGACTCCAATGGGAAGCACGACTATATTGGTGAATATCAGGCCACATTCAAAGAGATGAGAGGGGCAATGGATGGGAGACAGGTAGGCTGTACAGGTGTTGTGCGAGTTTAAAAGTGTGGTTGGCTGTTTTTTTTTTTAGGTAGCGAAGGCATCAATCAGGTTTGTAAAATGACAATTTCTAGATGCCTATCACGGATTCCACCAGTACTGCTGCTCCTTCCTGCACCAGTTCCGGAGTTCTACATCCCCGGCCTTCTAGGCTTCACTGAACTGTCTAATTACGCACTCCTGGTTACCATTTTCCCTGATTAGTAATTGTATACTGTATATGTGCCCTCTGTTCCCCATTGTCCTGGTCGATTATTGTTACCATGTCTGTTGGTCCTGTGAGTACCTGTGTTTTGGCGTTCATGCTGCGTGCTGCTTTCATGGCATGTTGTGTAATTTGGGTGGAGTATTAAAACCCCCTATTACGTATTCCTGTGCTTGTCTCCAATCATTTATACAATGTGAAACATGGTCATTATTATAAACCTAAGACTTCTCAGACTGTAGGAATCACACTCTGATATGATTCTGTACTCACTGCAATGTATGTCTCTCCAGATGATATGTCAGAGCAGAGAGAAAGTGGGTTAGAGAGGCAGAGCTCATGTGGGTTTTCATCCAACTCCTCTGAAGGTTTATCTAGCTTCCTCTCTCTGGGGGATGTGACCAGAGGGTAGCGTCCTCTCTCTGGGGGATGTGACCAGAGGGTAGCGTCCTCTCTCTGGGGGATGTGACCAGAGGGTAGCGTCCTCTCTCTGGGGGATGTGACCAGAGGGTAGCGTCCTCTCTCTGTGGGATGTGACCAGAGGGTAGCGTCCTCTCTCTGTGGGATGTGACCAGAGGGTAGCGTCCTCTCTCTGGGGGATGTGACCAGAGGGTAGTGTCCTCTCTCTGGGGGATGTGACCAGAGGGTAGTGTCCTCTCTCTGGGGGATGTGACCAGAGGGTAGCATCCTCTCTCTGGGGGATGTGACCAGAGGGTAGCACTCCTCTCTCTGGGGGATGTGACCAGAGGGTAGTGTCCTCTCTCTGGGGGATGTGACCAGAGGGTAGCGTCCTCTCTCTGGGGGATGTGACCAGAGGGTAGTGTCCTCTCTCTGGGGGATGTGACCCGAGGGTAGCATCCTCTCTCTGAGGGATGTGACCAGAGGGTAGCGTCCTCTCTCTGGGGGATGTGACCAGAGGGTAGCGTCCTCTCTCTGGGGGACATGACCAAATGCAGTGGCATGGGGCCATTTGGGGCTCAGGACATTTCTCTCCCCCGGAGGAGATACTTACTTCTCTCATTGGGTGCTGATGATATTTCAGCGCTCCACAGGGAAGAGTAGGACAGAAGCCTTCAGGAAAAACCAAACAAATGACAATGGATCTCTCTCAGCTAGGAGCCTCCCCATCATCCGGTAGCCACCGTCTCCTCTGTCTCTCTCTCTGTACCAGTGTAATTCAGAAATCAGCACTCTCTCCTTCACTGTATGGAGGACAAGGGTGTGAGAGAGTGAAAGTTCTGTCCTGCCTGGTGTGTTTGGGAAAGAATCCTTGCCGTTTCCTTCCAGCTCATAATGCTTGGTAATGGATCCATTGAGCCATGGTTAGTGCTATTCGGCATCCTTGTGACATCCCTACTCTACCCTAACCTTAACCATAACCCTTACCTTACTTCTTATGGCTGCAGGGTCAGTATTGAGTAGCTTGGATGAAAGTTGCCCAGAGGTGCCCAGAGTAAACGGCCTGCTCCTCAGTCCCAGTTGCTAATATATGCATATTATTATTCATATTGGATAGAAAACACTCTGAAGTTTCTAAAACTGTTTGAATGATGTCTGTGAGTATAACAGAACTCATATGGCAGGCAAAAACCTGAGATGAAATCCAAACTCTACACACAAAGGAATTCTCCAGTTGGAGAACTCTCCACAACACCCTAAAGATTGATTCTATACCTAGTTTGACAAGTTTCTTCGACCTGTAATATAACTTTTTGAAGTTTTCGTCCGACATTCAGATGGATCTGCACAAGTGTTTTGTATACCTAAGCTCTAACAAAAGTAGCTACTTGGACATAAATAATGGACATTATCGAACAAACCAAGCATTTATTGTGGAACTAGGATTCCTGGGAATGCATTCTGATGAAGATCATCAAAGGTAAGGGAATATTTATAATGTGATTTCTGGTTTCTGTTGACTCCAACCTGGCGGATAATTTTATTTATTTTCTGGGCGCCGTCTCAGATTATTGCATGGTTTGCTTTTTCCGTAAAGTTTTTAAATCTGACACAGCGGTTGCATTAAGGAAAGGTATATCTATAATTCCATGTGTATAACTTGTATTTTCATCTCCATTTATGATGAGTATTTCTGTAAAATGATAACGGGACTGCAGCCCTGAAAGGTCAAAGGGTACTTAACCTTGATTTCAATTGAAGGCACTTTAATATAGACAGTACTCTTTTAATAGAGATCAGCCTTCATCACCACTTAAAGAGACAGTTTGAGGAGACTGTTTTAAGACATTTTAAGTTTTTACCTAATGTCCAGAGTTTTGCAAACCGAACAGCTTCCCTTGGAACAAGAAAGAATGCATTTAATTAGTCAACGTTCATGGTGAGGATGACAGGTGACAACCCGTACTGCCGTACAACGCTGGACGCCTCTCCTTCATCACGCCGACTGGCCCGGGCAGACAGCTGTGTCTTCATTAGCACACAAAAAGAGCTCCAGGCTGAGGCTTCTAGGCTAATTATATTACAATGTGGCTCACTTCCTAGTCTAAATAAACCCTACGGTGCTCGGGCCTCAAACACAGCAAGCTTTTAAAGGCCGGTCACACCACTAATTGGCTCCTTCATGGAATTTAAGAAGACTGCAGGACCTGCTGGCATTAAACCCATTACAGTGCGGCCCATTTCATTAGACTCCAATGCCACATATGCTGTAGGATACACAGGGGCTTTTGACTCCTACTGAAATTGGTGATTTGGCTGATGGAAATATCAAGTTTTTTTTTTACCCATTATCTGCTAATCATTCATGGAGCTACAACTAGTTGGGTATCCACTTTTATGATAATGGTTATATAATCGGTTTTGTGAGCTAAAGAGAATGACAGAGAACAGCACGGACAGCCTGTCCCTGAGACGATTAGGTGACTGATGTTTCGTTTTTCTCTCCCATGACCCTTAGAGGAAAAGTGGTGGATTTTAACACAGGAGTTGTTTTCTGTTTTTGAGCAGCAGATTGAAATGACTGGGCTAATCTGTACAGGCATGAATGGATAACACTCCCCTCATTAGTGACGAACAAATGATCCAGAAACCAAACCTCGTCAGGCTGTTGTTGCTTGGATTTGCTAATTATTCTCCCTAACACGCTCCACAGTTCCATTTCCTTGCATCTTCTCATTGCTGTGGATCATATTGCTTTCTTTCACTCCATTGTCTGGCCTCCACTACCATCGCTCCATGTTATCCAATGGGATGATATAGTCTATCAATCCTGTCATTTTTTTAATGATTCTTTTCATCTCTGTTTTGCACAGTCAGTCTCCCGCCACCAAGTCACATACTGTAGGGATGATACTGTACTTATTGTGATAGTGTTTTTTTTATTTATATTTGATCAACGCCAGGTCCAATGGGAGTGTATAAACCCCAAGTATCAGATCAAGAAGAAGAATTACAAGAACTCTGGTATCGTCATTCTCAATCAGTGCAAGGTGATTCACGACTCTCTCTCATTCACACACTCATTCCATCCTTCCTCCACCCATCACTTTCTCTAACCTGATGTCTAAGTCTCATTGGCAGACGGTTCCAGAACATTTATCATTCTGTTGCTGTTATGGATGTGAAGGACGGTTGTGATCAGATGGAATCTGACTAATATGACATTTCTTCCATCTGCTGAACCCACGGATGACCATAAAATTAGTGTCATTTTGGGGACAACTATGTCTGCATGGAGACACTGTGGAATAGCTAATGTTGTTTTTAAATGCAGACATATTCCCATTAAATAAGTGCTGGCCTTTCTCAGTGTCTTTATTGGCAGATTGCTACTTACCAAGATGATCTATTATATTGAGAAGATAGTCGAGTGACCGCTCCAACAAAGGAAATAAACTCAGCAAAAAATTTAATGTCCTTTTTTCAGGACTCTGTCTTTCAAAGGTAATTAGTAAAAATCCAAATAACTTCACAGATCTTCATTGTAAAGGGTTTAAACACTGTTTCCCATGCTTGTTCAATGAATCATAAACAATTAATGAACATGCACCTGTGGAATGGTCGTTGAGAAACTAACAGCTTACAGATGGTAGGTAATTAAGGTCACAGTTATGAAAACTTAGGACATTAAAGAGGCCTTTCTACTGTCTCTGAAAAACACCAAAAGAAAGATGTCCAGGGTCCCTGCTCATCTGCGTGAGCGTGCCTTAGGCATGCTGCAAGGAGGCATGAGGACTGCAGATGTGGCCAGGGCAATAAATTGCAATGTCCATACAGTGAGATGCCTAAGACAGCACTACAGGGAGACAGGGTGGACAGCTGACCGTCCTCGCAGTGGCAGACCACATGTAACAACACCTGCACAGGATCGGTACATCCGAACATCACACCTGTCACATGAGTTGACGCTTGAGAGACGAAGCAGGAACGGGGAGTAAAACTTTCCAGGTGAGTCCAATAATGCTGATGCTCGTGACGAGGGAAGGCAGGTGTGCGTGATGGAGGGCAACCTGGCGCCCTCAAGCGCCAGGGGGAGGGAAGAGCAGGAGTAGACGTGACAGTACCCCCCCAGGCGTCCCACCTGGGCTAACCGGCCGAGACGTGGGCGCTGGGCAAGCCGGTTGGGGCGTGGAATCCCGACAAACGGCAGGAGCGTGAGTGCCTGGTGACCCAGCTGAGGCATGGAAGCCCGAGGATCTGGCTGAGTCAAGACGCCTGTCGATCCCGCTGCAGAGAGGGAGCCCAAAGATCCGGTGGAGTGTGATGTGGGATGGGAAGCCACCGAGCCAACTGAGGCAAGGAAACCTCCCGAGCCAGCCAGGGCATAAAAGCACAACAAGCTGGCTAGGCACCTCCGGTTCCATCGGTGGCGACCCAGAGCCGATGCCACCATACCACCTGGAACGCCAGTACTCCCCGATGCTTCGTATGTTGGCTGCTGCATTCTGTCACATGAGTTGACGCTGGAAAGAGGAAGCAGGTACGGGGCGTAAAACATTTAATAAATAACGGACATGGAACGAGACAGGAACAGCGTCAGAAAACAATACAATGCAGCAGGGAACAGAGCTGCGGAACTGACAAATATAGTGGAGGAAATTAACAGGTGATAAGTGAGTCCAGGTGAGTCCAATAACGCTGATGCGCATGACGAGGGAAGGCAGGTGTGTGTGATGGATGGCAGGAGTGCATGATGCAGGGCAACCTGGGGCCCTCAAGCGCCAGGGGGAGGAAAGAGCGGGAGCAGACGTGACAACACTTGCGGGACAGGTACAGGATGGCAACAACAACTGCCCGAGTTACACCAGGAACGCACAATCCCTCCCTCAGTGCTCAGACTGTCCGCAATAGGCTGAGAGAGGCTGGACTGAGGGCTTGTAGACCTGTTATAAGGCAGGTCCTCACCAGACATCACCGGCAACAACGTCACCTATGGGCACAAACCCACCATCCTGGACCAGACAGGACTGGCAAAAAGTGCTCTTCACTGAGTGTTACACCGAGGCCTGTACTCTGGAGCGGGATCGATTTGGAGGTGGAGGATCTGTAGTGGTCTTAGGGGATGTGTTGCAGCATCATCAGACTGAGCTTGTTGTCGTTGCAGGCAATCTCAACGCTGTGCGTTACATGGAAGACATCCTCCTCCCTCATGTGGTACCCTTCGTGGAGGCTCATTCTGACATGACCCTCCAGCATGACAATGCCACCAGCCATACTGCTTGTTCTGTGCATGATTTCCTGCAAGACAGGAATGTCAGTGTTCTGCCATGTTCAGCGAAGAGCCCGGATCTCAATCCCATTGAGCACGTCTGGGACCTGTTGGATCAGAGGGTGAGGGCTAGGGCCAATTTCCCCAGAAATGTCCAGGATATGCAGGTGCCTTGGTGGAAGAGTGTGGTAACATATCACAGCAAGAACTGGCATATCTGGTGCAGTCCATGAGGAGGACACATTATTCCATTTCTGTTAGTCACATGTCTCGTAATTCGACACACTCGCATAGACCAAAAAAAGGCTTATCTCACGTAGACAGATTTTGGCCGGAGTAAATCCCCACTTCTTCCTCTCTGATATTTCCCAACACTGGCCAACATGTGACACCAGTTGTAACAGAGACATAATGAACAACACCCACAGCCATCTGCTTTCTCAAAGCTAATGGGTAACATGCTAAACTAGCTGCTTTGTAATAGGCTGGAATAAGGGATAAGATGTTCCTAAGTGGTCAGTAACTGTGTCTGTCATGTCATCCCCAAGTGATTGGTGCCAATTCTCACTGTGGATAGCTGAGGTCCCCCACCCTCAACTGCTGTCTCCCATCCACAGATCATCAAGATGCACTCCTTCCTGGATTACATCATGGGAGGCTGTCAGATCCAGTTTACAGTGAGTTCCCACTGACACTCACACTAACATGCATGACTCACACATTCACACACAGGATGCCAAAATGTATTCAAATACACAAAATAATGCATATGACTTTTAAAAAATGACACTGCCCTCATTATTCTCTTTTTAGTTGGGTGACGTATATGTGACAGACTGGGTTTTAACCAGGGTCATGTGTGTGCCACAAGACTGAGTTAGCCTGCCGAGCTTAAGCCTAGGCATTAGCTTAGGGAGCTTACATAAATAATCCTATTTTGTTCTAATAGTTCGAATGGTTCATTTTTACCACCTGGGAAACAAACCTCTGCTATTAGCTGCAGCTTTTCAAGAATCCCTTTCTCCAAGCTGTGAACACGTGGGTTCTAATTATCTGTTGTTTTTCTGGATAAGGGATGCCCTCTGCCCCCTGCCTGTAAATAGTGTTTGTGTGAAACTATTTCTCAAGGGAGGTCTTACTGAGGTACACTTAATTGACCAGGAAGTGTTTGCTCTTATGACACACTAACTTTTCCTTTTATTCCTACCACCTAAAAGGCAACCGTGGTTGATGTTGACATTTAAATGGGCTCCATACTTCCTTCAGATCCTTTGGCGAGAGTGTTAGGCTCTCTCTCTGTGCCAGGCTGAACAACAGATGAAAAACGTTCTGTTTTTAACCGTTTCTAACGAGGAACAATGTATCCATAGATCACAGACGAGAGAGAAAGAATCAAAGAGATGACTGACTTTACATGAGGACAAAAAGAATAAGAGATGACAAAAGAGAGAGGGGGGGAACAAGCCCAACAGAGTAGAAGAGGATAGCAGAGCAGACAGAGTGGGATGGTGTATGTGTCAGAGTGAGGGAGAGGTGTAAAGGGAAGGTGGGATGGTGTATGTGTCAGAGTGAGGGAGAGGTGTAAAGGGAAGGTGGGATGGTGTGTGTGTCAGAGTGAGGGAGAGGTGTAAAGGGAAGGTGGGATGGTGTATGTGTCAGAGTGAGGGAGAGGTGTAAAGGGAAGGTGGGATGGTGTATGTGTCAGAGTGAGGGAGAGGTGTAAAGGGAAGGTGGGATGGTGTATGTGTCAGAGTGAGGGAGAGGTGTAAAGGGAAGGTGGGATGGTGTGTGTGTCAGAGTGAGGGAGAGGTGTAAAGGGAAGGTGGGATGGTGTATGTGTCAGAGTGAGGGAGAGGTGTAAAGGGAAGGTGGGATGGTGTATGTGTCAGAGTGAGGGAGAGGTGTAAAGGGAAGGTGGGATGGTGTGTGTATCAGAGTGAGGGAGAGGTGTAAAGGGAAGGTGGGATGGTGTATGTGTCAGAGTGAGGGAGAGGTGTAAAGGGAAGGTGGGATGGTGTGTGTGTCAGAGGGAGAGGTGTAAAGGGAAGGTGGGATGGTGTATGTGTCAGAGTGAGGGAGAGGTGTAAAGGGAAGGTGGGATGGTGTATGTGTCAGAGTGAGGGAGAGGTGTAAAGGGAAGGTGGGATGGTGTATGTGTCAGAGTGAGGGAGAGGTGTAAAGGGAAGGTGGGATGGTGTATGTGTCAGAGTGAGGGAGAGGTGTAAAGGGAAGGTGGGATGGTGTGTGTGTCAGAGTGAGAGGTATAAAGGGAAGGTGGGATGGTGTGTGTGTCAGAGGGAGAGGTGTAAAGGGAAGGTGGGATGGTGTATGTGTCAGAGTGAGGGAGAGGTGTAAAGGGAAGGTGGGATGGTGTGTGTGTCAGAGTGAGGGAGAGGTGTAAAGGGAAGGTGGGATGGTGTATGTGTCAGAGTGAGGGAGAGGTGTAAAGGGAAGGTGGGATGGTGTATGTGTCAGAGTGAGGGAGAGGTGTAAAGGAAAAGTGGGATGGTGTATGTGTCAGTGAGAGGTGTAAAGGGAAGGTGGGATGGTGTATGTGTCAGAGTGAGGGAGAGGGAGAGGTGTAAAGGGAAGGTGGGATGGTGTATATGTCAGAGTGAGGGAGAGGTGTAAAGGGAAGGTGGGATGGTGTATGTGTCAGAGTGAGGGAGAGGTGTAAAGGGAAGGTGGGATGGTGTATGTGTCAGAGTGAGGGAGAGGTGTAAAGGGAAGGTGGGATGGTGTATGTGTCAGAGTGAGGGAGAGGGAGAGGTGTAAAGGGAAGGTGGGATGGTGTATGTGTCAGAATGAGGGAGAGGTGTAAAGAGAAGGTGGGATGGTGTGTGTGTCAGAGTGAGGGAGAGGTGTAAAGGGAAGGTGGGATGGTGTATGTGTCAGAGTGAGGGAGAGGTGTAAAGGGAAGGTGGGATGGTGTATATGTCAGAGTGAGGGAGAGGTGTAAAGGGTAGGTGGGGTGGTGTATGTGTCAGAGTGAGGGAGAGGTGTAAAGGGAAGGTGGGATGGTGTATGTGTCAGAGTGAGAGGTGTAAAGGGAAGTTGGGATGGTGTGTGTGTCAGAGTGAGAGATGTAAAGGGAAGGTGGGATGGTGTATGTGTCAGAGTGAGAGGTGTAAAGGGAAGGGGGGATGGTGTATGTGTCAGAGTGAGAGGTGTAAAGGGAAGGTGGGATGGTGTATGTGTCAGAGTGAGAGGTGTAAAGGGAAGGTGCGATGGTGTATGTGTCAGAGTGAGAGGTGTAAAGGGAAGGTGGGATGGTGTATATGTCAGAGTGAGGGAGAGGTGTAAGGGAAAGGTGGGATGGTGTATGTGTCAGAGTGAGGGAGAGGTGTAAAGGGAAGGTGGGATGGTGTATATGTCAGAGTGAGTGAGAGGTGTAAAGGGAAGGTGGGATGGTGTATGTGTCAGAGTGAGAGGTGTAAAGGGAAGGTGCGATGGTGTATGTGTCAGAGTGAGAGGTGTAAAGGGAAGGTGGGATGGTGTGTGTGTCAGAGTGAGGGAGAGGTGTAAAGGGAAGGTGGGATGGTGTATGTGTCAGAGTGAGGGAGAGGAGGGAGAGGTGTAAAGGGAAGGTGGGGTGGTGTATGTGTCAGAGTGAGGGAGAGGTGTAAAGGGAAGGTGGGATGGTGTATGTGTCAGAGTGAGGGAGAGGTGTAAAGGGAAGGTGGGATGGTGTATATGTCAGAGTGAGGGAGAGGTGTAAAGGGAAGGTGGGATGGTGTATGTGTCAGAGTGAGGGAGAGGGAGAGGTGTAAAGGGAAGGTAAGATGGTGTATGTGTCAGAGTGAGGGAGAGGTGTAAAGGGAAGGTGGGATGGTGTGTGTGTCAGAGTGAGGGAGAGGTGTAAAGGGAAGGTGGGATGGTGTATGTGTCAGAGTGAGGGAGAGGTGTAAAGGGAAGGTGGGATGGTGTATATGTCAGAGTGAGGGAGAGGTGTAAAGGGTAGGTGGGGTGGTGTATGTGTCAGAGTAAGGGAGAGGTGTAAAGGGAAGGTGGGATGGTGTATATGTCAGAGTGAGGGAGAGGTGTAAGGGGAAGGTGGGATGGTGTATGTGTCAGAGTGAGGGAGAGGTGTAAAGGGAAGGTGGGATGGTGTATATGTCAGAGTGAGGGAGAGGTGTAAAGGGAAGGTGGGATGGTGTATATGTCAGAGTGAGGGAGAGGTGTAAAGGGAAGGTGGGATGGTGTGTGTTTCAGAGTGAGGGAGAGGTGTAAAGGGAAGGTGGGATGGTGTATATGTCAGAGTGAGGGAGAGGTGTAAAGGGAAGTTGGGATGGTGTATGTGTCAGAGTGAGGGAGAGGTGTAAAGGGAAGGTGGGATGGTGTATGTGTCAGAGTGAGGGAGAGGGAGAGGTGTAAAGGGAAGTTGGGATGGTATGTGTCAGAGTGAGGGAGAGGTGTAAAGGGAAGGTGGGATGGTGTGTGTGTCAGAGTGAGGGAGAGGTGTAAAGGGAAGGTGGGATGGTGTATGTGTCAGAGTGAGGGAGAGGTGTAAAGGGAAGGTGGGAAGGTGTATATGTCAGAGTGAGGGAGAGGTGTAAAGGGTAGGTGGGGTGGTGTATGTGTCAGAGTGAGGGAGAGGTGTAAAGGGAAGGTGGGATGGTGTATGTGTCAGAGTGAGGGAGAGGTGTAAAGGGAAGGTGGGATGGTGTATGTGTCAGAGTGAGGGAGAGGTGTAAAGGGAAGGTGGGATGGTGTATGTGTCAGAGTGAGGGAGAGGGAGAGGTGTAAAGGGAAGGTGGGATGGTGTATGTGTCAGAATGAGGGAGAGGTGTAAAGAGAAGGTGGGATGGTGTGTGTGTCAGAGTGAGGGAGAGGTGTAAAGGGAAGGTGGGATGGTGTATGTGTCAGAGTGAGGGAGAGGTGTAAAGGGAAGGTGGGATGGTGTATATGTCAGAGTGAGGGAGAGGTGTAAAGGGAAGGTGGGATGGTGTATGTGTCAGAGTGAGAGGTGTAAAGGGAAGTTGGGATGGTGTGTGTGTCAGAGTGAGAGATGTAAAGGGAAGGTGGGATGGTGTATGTGTCAGAGTGAGAGGTGTAAAGGGAAGGGGGGATGGTGTATGTGTCAGAGTGAGAGGTGTAAAGGGAAGGTGGGATGGTGTATGTGTCAGAGTGAGAGGTGTAAAGGGAAGTTGCGATGGTGTATGTGTCAGAGTGAGAGGTGTAAAGGGAAGGTGGGATGGTGTGTGTGTCAGAGTGAGGGAGAGGTGTAAGGGAAAGGTGGGATGGTGTATGTGTCAGAGTGAGGGAGAGGTGTAAAGGGAAGGTGGGATGGTGTATATGTCAGAGTGAGTGAGAGGTGTAAAGGGAAGGTGGGATGGTGTATATGTCAGAGTGAGTGAGAGGTGTAAAGGGAAGGTGGGATGGTGTATGTGTCAGAGTGAGAGGTGTAAAGGGAAGGTGCGATGGTGTATGTGTCAGAGTGAGAGGTGTAAAGGGAAGGTGGGATGGTGTGTGTGTCAGAGTGAGGGAGAGGTGTAAAGGGAAGGTGGGATGGTGTATGTGTCAGAGTGAGGGAGAGGAGGGAGAGGTGTAAAGGGAAGGTGGGGTGGTGTATGTGTCAGAGTGAGGGAGAGGTGTAAAGGGAAGGTGGGATGGTGTATGTGTCAGAGTGAGGGAGAGGTGTAAAGGGAAGGTGGGATGGTGTATATGTCAGAGTGAGGGAGAGGTGTAAAGGGAAGGTGGGATGGTGTATGTGTCAGAGTGAGGGAGAGGGAGAGGTGTAAAGGGAAGGTAAGATGGTGTATGTGTCAGAGTGAGGGAGAGGTGTAAAGGGAAGGTGGGATGGTGTGTGTGTCAGAGTGAGGGAGAGGTGTAAAGGGAAGGTGGGATGGTGTATGTGTCAGAGTGAGGGAGAGGTGTAAAGGGAAGGTGGGATGGTGTATATGTCAGAGTGAGGGAGAGGTGTAAAGGGTAGGTGGGGTGGTGTATGTGTCAGAGTAAGGGAGAGGTGTAAAGGGAAGGTGGGATGGTGTATATGTCAGAGTGAGG
The DNA here is from genome assembly GCF_002021735.2 of Oncorhynchus kisutch. Classification (NCBI taxonomy): domain Eukaryota; kingdom Metazoa; phylum Chordata; class Actinopteri; order Salmoniformes; family Salmonidae; genus Oncorhynchus; species Oncorhynchus kisutch. The sequence continues at coordinate 416,847 of NC_034175.2, read as the reverse complement.
GAGAGGTGTAAGGGGAAGGTGGGATGGTGTATGTGTCAGAGTGAGGGAGAGGTGTAAAGGGAAGGTGGGATGGTGTATATGTCAGAGTGAGGGAGAGGTGTAAAGGGAAGGTGGGATGGTGTATATGTCAGAGTGAGGGAGAGGTGTAAAGGGAAGGTGGGATGGTGTGTGTTTCAGAGTGAGGGAGAGGTGTAAAGGGAAGGTGGGATGGTGTATATGTCAGAGTGAGGGAGAGGTGTAAAGGGAAGTTGGGATGGTGTATGTGTCAGAGTGAGGGAGAGGTGTAAAGGGAAGGTGGGATGGTGTATGTGTCAGAGTGAGGGAGAGGGAGAGGTGTAAAGGGAAGTTGGGATGGTATGTGTCAGAGTGAGGGAGAGGTGTAAAGGGAAGGTGGGATGGTGTGTGTGTCAGAGTGAGGGAGAGGTGTAAAGGGAAGGTGGGATGGTGTATGTGTCAGAGTGAGGGAGAGGTGTAAAGGGAAGGTGGGAAGGTGTATATGTCAGAGTGAGGGAGAGGTGTAAAGGGTAGGTGGGGTGGTGTATGTGTCAGAGTGAGTGAGAGGTGTAAAGGGAAGGTGGGATGGTGTATGTGTCAGAGTGAGAGGTGTAAAGGGAAGGTGCGATGGTGTATGTGTCAGAGTGAGAGGTGTAAAGGGAAGGTGGGATGGTGTGTGTGTCAGAGTGAGGGAGAGGTGTAAAGGGAAGGTGGGATGGTGTATGTGTCAGAGTGAGGGAGAGGAGGGAGAGGTGTAAAGGGAAGGTGGGGTGGTGTATGTGTCAGAGTGAGGGAGAGGTGTAAAGGGAAGGTGGGATGGTGTATGTGTCAGAGTGAGGGAGAGGTGTAAAGGGAAGGTGGGATGGTGTATATGTCAGAGTGAGGGAGAGGTGTAAAGGGAAGGTGGGATGGTGTATGTGTCAGAGTGAGGGAGAGGGAGAGGTGTAAAGGGAAGGTAAGATGGTGTATGTGTCAGAGTGAGGGAGAGGTGTAAAGGGAAGGTGGGATGGTGTGTGTGTCAGAGTGAGGGAGAGGTGTAAAGGGAAGGTGGGATGGTGTATGTGTCAGAGTGAGGGAGAGGTGTAAAGGGAAGGTGGGATGGTGTATATGTCAGAGTGAGGGAGAGGTGTAAAGGGTAGGTGGGGTGGTGTATGTGTCAGAGTAAGGGAGAGGTGTAAAGGGAAGGTGGGATGGTGTATATGTCAGAGTGAGGGAGAGGTGTAAGGGGAAGGTGGGATGGTGTATGTGTCAGAGTGAGGGAGAGGTGTAAAGGGAAGGTGGGATGGTGTATATGTCAGAGTGAGGGAGAGGTGTAAAGGGAAGGTGGGATGGTGTATATGTCAGAGTGAGGGAGAGGTGTAAAGGGAAGGTGGGATGGTGTGTGTTTCAGAGTGAGGGAGAGGTGTAAAGGGAAGGTGGGATGGTGTATATGTCAGAGTGAGGGAGAGGTGTAAAGGGAAGTTGGGATGGTGTATGTGTCAGAGTGAGGGAGAGGTGTAAAGGGAAGGTGGGATGGTGTATGTGTCAGAGTGAGGGAGAGGGAGAGGTGTAAAGGGAAGTTGGGATGGTATGTGTCAGAGTGAGGGAGAGGTGTAAAGGGAAGGTGGGATGGTGTGTGTGTCAGAGTGAGGGAGAGGTGTAAAGGGAAGGTGGGATGGTGTATGTGTCAGAGTGAGGGAGAGGTGTAAAGGGAAGGTGGGAAGGTGTATATGTCAGAGTGAGGGAGAGGTGTAAAGGGTAGGTGGGGTGGTGTATGTGTCAGAGTGAGGGAGAGGTGTAAAGGGAAGGTGGGATGGTGTATGTGTCAGAGTGAGAGGTGTAAAGGGAAGTTGGGATGGTGTGTGTGTCAGAGTGAGAGGTGTAAAGGGAAGGTGGGATGGTGTATGTGTCAGAGTGAGAGGTGTAAAGGGAAGGGCGGATGGTGTATGTGTCAGAGTGAGAGGTGTAAAGGGAAGGTGCGATGGTGTATGTGTCAGAGTGAGAGGTGTAAAGGGAAGGTGGGATGGTGTATGTGTCAGAGTGAGAGGTGTAAAGGGAAGGTGTGATGGTGTATGTGTCAGAGTGAGAGGTGTAAAGGGAAGGTGGGATGGTGTGTGTGTCAGAGTGAGGGAGAGGTGTAAAGGGAAGGTGGGATGGTGTATGTGTCAGAGTGAGGGAGAGGTGTAAAGGGAAGGTGGGGTGGTGTATGTGTCAGAGTGAGGGAGAGGTGTAAAGGGAAGGTGGGATGGTGTATATGTCAGAGTGAGGGAGAGGTGTAAGGGAAAGGTGGGATAGTGTATGTGTCAGAGTGAGGGAGAGGTGTAAAGGGAAGGTGGGATGGTGTATATGTCAGAGTGAGTGAGAGGTGTAAAGGGAAGGTGGGATGGTGTATGTGTCAGAGTGAGAGGTGTAAAGGGAAGGTGCGATGGTGTATGTGTCAGAGTGAGAGGTGTAAAGGGAAGGTGGGATGGTGTATGTGTCAGAGTGAGGGAGAGGAGGGAGAGGTGTAAAGGGAAGGTGGGGTGGTGTATGTGTCAGAGTGAGGGAGAGGTGTAAAGGGAAGGTGGGATGGTGTATATGTCAGAGTGAGGGAGAGGTGTAAGGGAAAGGTGGGATGGTGTATGTGTCAGAGTGAGGGAGAGGTGTAAAGGGAAGGTGGGATGGTGTATATGTCAGAGTGAGGGAGAGGTGTAAATGGAAGTTGGGATGGTGTATGTGTCAGAGTGGGAGGTGTAAAGGGAAGGTGGGATGGTGTATGTGTCAGAGTGAGGGAGAGCGGTAAAGGGAAGGTGGGATGGTGTATGTGTCAGAGTGAGAGGTGTAAAGGGAAGATGGGATGGTGTATGTGTCAGAGTGAGGGAGAGGTGTAAAGGGAAGGTGGGATGGTGTATGTGTCAGAGTGAGGGAGAGGCGTAAAGGGAAAGTGCGATGGTGTATGTGTCAGAGTGAGAGGTGTAAAGGGAAGGTGCGATGGTGTATGTGTCAGAGTGAGAGGTGTAAAGGGAAGGTGGGATGGTGTATGTGTCAGAGTGAGAGGTGTAAAGGGAAGGTGCGATTCTGTATGTGTCAGAGTGAGAGGTGTAAAGGGAAGGTGGGATGGTGTATGTGTCAGAGTGAGAGGTGTAAAGGGAAGGTGGGATGGTGTATGTGTCAGAGTGAGAGGTGTAAAGGGAAGGTGGGATGGTGTATGTGTCAGAGTGAGAGGTGTAAAGGGAAGGTGGGATGGTGTATGTGTCAGAGTGAGAGGTATAAAGGGAAGGTGGGATGGTGTATGTGTCAGAGTGAGAGGTGTAAAGGGAAGGTGGGATGGTGTATGTGTCAGAGTGAGAGGTGTAAAGGGAAGGTGGGATGGTGTATGTGTCAGAGTGGGAGGTGTAAAGGGAAGGTGGGATGGTGTATGTGTCAGAGTGAGGGAGAGCGGTAAAGGGAAGGTGGGATGGTGTATGTGTCAGAGTGAGAGGTGTAAAGGGAAGATGGGATGGTGTATGTGTCAGAGTGAGGGAGAGGTGTAAAGGGAAGGTGGGATGGTGTATGTGTCAGAGTGAGGGAGAGGCGTAAAGGGAAAGTGCGATGGTGTATGTGTCAGAGTAAGAGGTGTAAAGGGAAGGTGCGATGGTGTATGTGTCAGAGTGAGAGGTGTAAAGGGAAGGTGGGATGGTGTATGTGTCAGAGTGAGAGGTGTAAAGGGAAGGTGCGATTCTGTATGTGTCAGAGTGAGAGGTGTAAAGGGAAGGTGGGATGGTGTATGTGTCAGAGTGAGAGGTGTAAAGGGAAGGTGGGATGGTGTATGTGTCAGAGTGAGAGGTGTAAAGGGAAGGTGGGATGGTGTATGTGTCAGAGTGAGAGGTGTAAAGGGAAGGTGGGATGGTGTATGTGTCAGAGTGAGAGGTATAAAGGGAAGGTGGGATGGTGTATGTGTCAGAGTGAGAGGTGTAAAGGGAAGGTGGGATGGTGTATGTGTCAGAGTGAGAGGTGTAAAGGGAAGGTGGGATGGTGTATGTGTCAGAGTGAGAGGTGTAAAGGGAAGGTGGGATGGTGTATGTGTCAGAGTGAGAGGTGTAAAGGGAAGGTGGGATGGTGTATGTGTCAGAGTGGGAGGTGTAAAGGGAAGGTGCGATGGTGTATGTGTCAGAGTGAGAGGTGTAAAGGGAAGGTGGGATTGGTGTATGTCTCAGAGTGAGAGGTATAAAGGGAAGGTGGGATGGTGTATGTGTCAGAGTGAGAGGTGTAAAGGGAGGGTGGGATGGTGTATGTGTCAGAGTGAGAGGTGTAAAGGGAAGGTGCGATGGTGTATGTGTCAGAGTGAGAGGTGTACAGGGAAGGTGGGATGGTGTATGTGTCAGAGTGAGAGGTGTAAAGGGAAGGTGCGATGGTGTATGTGTCAGAGTGAGAGGTGTAAAGGGAAGGTGCATACATTTGAAGTAATTGGAGTCAAACTCCCCTTTGATTGCCACTTGTCTTCCCAGGTAGCTATTGATTTCACCGCCTCGAACGGGGATCCTCACAACAGCTGCTCCCTACACTACATCCACCCATACCAGCCTAACGAGTACCTCAAAGCTCTGGTCGCTGTAGGGGAGATCTGCCAGGATTATGACAGGTGAGGCCAATCGTTAACAGCTATTATATCAAATGTTGTGCAATGACTGTTGCTCGTGACTTCAATGTTGATTCCTCCTCTCCTGAAAAAATAACTTTTCAAAGTTTGTGTGTGAAAGTTTCCTCTAGTTGTCCAGTGACTCAGAGGTTATGTAAATGAGAAGTCATTCAGAGCCCATGGTAGTCCTGGGTCACCAGCAGAATGGACTTGTTTATGGGCATGTGTTTCAGATAACAATCCCTGGCTCAGAATCCAGTGTGCCATCGCTCAAATTCTAATCACTCTTTTGTTTTCTATCCCTGCATGCATTTCAATCCAGTGACAAAATGTTCCCAGCGTTTGGCTTCGGCGCTCAGATTCCGCCCGACTTCAAGGTAATTTCCAACCATATTTTTCATAGAGTTGGGCTATGGCTCAGCCTCAGCAGGGTGTCGTAATCACTCCTGTGACAAGATGAGATGAGGTGAGACCCGTTGGCCTCTGCTCTGCACTGTTCTGTCACACAGAATGGGCCGGTCCAACCCAGGGTTCTCTACTGCTTGATTGACTCTCTTGAGTCACTGAACTGCCCAGCAGGAAATACTGGCCATTCTGCCTGGGTGACTGGTGCTACCCCTGGCTGACACATGATGCTGCCTCTGGTCCAGAGGCAATTATGCTCATTATCCAACCCACATAAATGCATCAGTCGACTTTTACATTTGATTCTGTGATTAAATTGCTTCTGGCCAACTCTGTGTTAACGTGCGTGTGTGTGCGTGTGTGTGTGCGTGTGCGTGTGCGTGTGCGTGTGTGTGTGTGTGTGTGTGTATGTGTTCCTTTGTCTCACTGTTCCATGATGATCAATAGTCCATATTTTTCATCTTCCTCCAGGTTTCTCACGATTTTGCAGTGAATTTTAATGAGGAAAACCCAGAATGTGCAGGTAGGTGCTTCGCCTCAAACAGATTAGAGGTTCACCCTGCCTTTGAAATCAGACAGTCAAAATGCTTTATTTCAAATGCTCATCACCAGCTCTGGGGTGGGTTGTTACCTTAAATTGGCAAAATTGGGGTCAATTTCCCCTTGCACTGAATAACTATTAAATATTAAAAGCATAAATTTACCTTAATAACATATTAACCAGATAATAAAACCACATATCTTTAATAACACATTAACCAGATAATAAAACCACATATCTTTAATAACATATTACCCAGATAATAAAACCACATATCTTTAATAACACATTAACCAGATAATAAAACCACATATCTTTAATAACACATTAACCAGATAATAAAACCACATATCTTTAATAACACATTAACCAGATAATAAAACCACATATCTTTAATAACACATTAACCAGATAATAAAACCACATATCTTTAATAACATATTACCCAGATAATAAAACCACATATCTTTAATAACACATTAACCAGATAATAAAACCACATATCTTTAATAACATATTACCCAGATAATAAAACCACATATCTTTAATAACACATTAACCAGATAATAAAACCACATATCTTTAATAACATATTACCCAGATAATAAAACCACATATCTTTAATAACACATTAACCAGATAATAAAACCACATATCTTTAATAACACATTACCCAGATAATAAAACCACATATCTTTAATAACACATTAACCAGATAATAAAACCACATATCTTTAATAACACATTACCCAGATAATAAAACCACATATCTTTAATAACACATTAACCAGATAATAAAACCACATATCTTTAATAACACATTACCCAGATAATAAAACCACATATCTTTAATAACACATTAACCAGATAATAAAACCACATATCTTTAATAACACATTACCCAGATAATAAAACCACATTTATCACGTTCTCTCTTCATGCCGGCCCAAACACTTAGTAGGGATGCATCAATAAAACGTTTTAACAGTGAGTCTACAGTCGTTCAGAATCGAAATGGCTTCAGGAAAATGTTGAACAGCCAAAGGTGACCTGCATAAAGTCCCACAGACAGGCCTGGATGAAGCCGCTGTCATCGCACACCACAGGGGATCAACGTACGTCAATCAACCTGGTGGCAGCCAGCCTTCCTTTCTTCACATTAAAGGGGACTCTTAATGCTAAATACCCTGACTGCCCCACAGGGACATCATGTCTGGAGGAGAGCGGCCAGGTCTGTGCTGTAGTCAGATAATGAGCCCCGAGGGTTAGAACTACCGCACAGACACCGGGGTGGGTAACGGTTAGAGAGGTGAGCCAGCAACCGCAGCGTTTACTGTGAACTCTGAGGCTGTACCAGCTTTATCTGACTGTTTTACTGTGAACAGTGAGGCTGTACCAGCTTTATCTGACTGTTTTACTGTGAACACTGAGGCTGTACCAGCTTTATTAGACTGTTTTACTGTGAACAGTGAGGCTGTACCAGCTTTATCTGACTGTTTTACTGTGAACACAGAGGCTGTACCAGCTTTATCTGACTGTTTTACTGTGAACAGTGAGGCTGTACCAGCTTTATCTGACTGTTTTACTGTGAACACTGAGGCTGTACCAGCTTTATTTGATTGTTTTACTGTGAACAGTGAGGCTGTACCAGCTTTATCTGACTGTTTTACTGTGAACAGTGAGGCTGTACCAGCTTTATTAGACTGTTTTACTGTGAACAGTGAGGCTGTACCAGCTTTATCGGACTGTTTTACTGTGAACAGTGAGGCTGTACCAGCTTTATCTGACTGTTTTACTGTGAACAGTGAGGCTGTACCAGCTTTATCTGACTGTTTTACTGTGAACACTGAGGCTGTACCAGCTTGTTTTACTGTGAACACTGAGGCTGTACCAGCTTTATCTGACTGTTTTACTGTGAACACAGAGGCTGTACCAGCTTTATCTGACTGTTTTACTGTGAACAGTGAGGCTGTACCAGCTTTATTAGACTGTTTTACTGTGAACACTGAGACTGTACCAGCTTTATTAGACTGTTTTACTGTGAACAGTGAGGCTGTACCAGCTTTATCTGACTGTTTTACTGTGAACAGTGAGGCTGTACCAGCTTTATCTGACTGTTTTACTGTGAACACTGAGGCTGTACCCGCTTTATCTGACTGTTTTACTGTGAACACTGAGGCTGTACCAGCTTTATTAGACTGTTTTACTGTGAACACTGAGGCTGTACCAGCTTTATCTGACTGTTTTACTGTGAACACAGAGGCTGTACCAGCTTTATCTGACTGTTTTACTGTGAACAGTGAGGCTGTACCAGCTTTATCTGACTGTTTTACTGTGAACACTGAGGCTGTACCAGCTTGTTTTACTGTGAACACTGAGGCTGTACCAGCTTTATCTGACTGTTTTACTGTGAACACTGAGGCTGTACCAGCTTTATCTGACTGTTTTACTGTGAACACAGAGGCTGTACCAGCTTTATCTGACTGTTTTACTGTGAACAGTGAGGCTGTACCAGCTTTATCTGACTGTTTTACTGTGAACACTGAGGCTGTACCAGCTTTATCTGACTGTTTTACTGTGAACAGTGAGGCTGTACCAGCTTTATCGGACTGTTTTACTGTGAACAGTGAGGCTGTACCAGCTTTATTAGACTGTTTTACTGTGAACAGTGAGGCTGTACCAGCTTTATCGGACTGTTTTACTGTGAGCACTGAGGCTGTACCAGCTTTATTAGACTGTTTTACTGTGAACAGTGAGGCTGTACCAGCTTTATCTGACTGTTTTACTGTGAACAGTGAGGCTGTACCAGCTTTATCTGACTGTTTTACTGTGAACAGTGAGGCTGTACCAGCTTTATCTGACTGTTTTACTGTGAACAGTGAGGCTGTACCAGCTTTATCTGACTGCTTTAACAATGGCCAAGTAGTAGGCTACTGCGGCTATTTGATTGTAATGTACACTATATATACAATAGTATGTGGACATCCTTTCAAATGAGTGGATTCTGCTATTTCCGCCGCACCCGTTGTTGACAGGTGTAAAAAAATCTAGCACACAGCCATGCAATCTCCATAGACAAACATTGGCAGTAGAATGGCCTTACTGAAAAGCTAGGTGACTTTAAACATGGCACCGTCATAGGATTCCACCTTTCCAACAAGTCAGTTCTTCAAATTTCTGCCCTGCTACAGCAGCCCCAGTAAGGGATGTTATTGTGAAGTGGAAACATCTAAGAGCAACAACATCTCAGCCTCGAAGTGGTAGGCTACACAAGCTTACAGAACAGACCGCTGGGTGCTGAAGCGCTTAGCACATAAAAATAGTCTGTCCTCGGTTGCAACACTACTACTGAGTTCCAAACTGCCTCTGGAAGCAACATCAGTACAAGAACTCTTCGTCCATGGCTGAGCAGCCACACACAAGCCTAATATCACTATGCACAATTGTTGCAGGAATTAAATTGCTCTATGTTTTACCACCCAATTAAAATTAAACACTCTGTCAATTCATAAGGATTTGTAAGACCCTTATTTTATAGTAATGGACAGAGCCCAGTCTTAAAGTCAAACAGCAGATTTTATTCACGAGAGTACTGAACACGATACAGTTTACCACAGGTTATAAACTGAAAATGACGTCATTAGTTCCAGTACCAACCCGTCTCTTCTCCCACCCTGGTACAAAGGCAGTATCTCAAGCCTTCCCAAATCGTCTCCCTACCAATTTAATATAATTTATGACCGAGCCAAGGTCTTCTTGTGTAGATAAGCATTCTAGCCAGTCTGAAGATATAGTTCATTCATTTCTACCAAGGAACAGACAGTCATTGTTCTAATTCTTGATTATATTTACACACATTATATTCAGTACTAGGATTAAGAAAGAAAATTCATACATATACAGTAACATAATAGTATTCTGATTGAAATGTATACATAATTAGTCATTATTGATAAAAATTCCCTTATCAGCCATGCCAAGTGTCGGCTGAGTTGTGTAAAGCTCGTTGCCATTGGACTTGGTGCAGTGGAAACCCGTTCTCAGTCCGAATGAATAATGGTCTGGGTTAGGGCTGTGGCAGTCACAACATTTCGTCAGCCGGTAATTGTCAAGCATTGTTCCAATTGACCGTTAATTAACATAAACACATTTAACATCTCTTGGCTTCCACACAGCCTACAAGCTACTGATGCAGACCTTTGGAACATCTACATTTAAAAAAGTCTGATGAATCCATTATGTATTTTAGACAGGTCTAAAGAAACATGATATGAATAAAATGTAGTCTATTTCAGAACAACAGAGTAGCATACTCTGAGTTGTCCTTATGTTAGGTCCTGATCTGGCTATGTCATACGGCTATGGGCTACACTAGTTAATTTAGCAGACAAGATCTGGTTAGAATTCCATGGCATTATTGTATAGTATGAGGAATACAATTGAACAAAGCTGAATAAAATAGAAAGGATATTTCCTCCCATTGATTTGAGGAAGTGCGCACATGCGGCTATTCTGTATTGAGTGGTTAACATAGAAATAGGTACCCCTATATGCTTCATTTAGAGTTATTAATGTAACTTTAGTTGTTCTACAAACGTTGGGCTATATGTTTTGCTTTTTAGTACATTGTAAGGCTGCATGATGAGACTCTAATGATGATTTCAAAAAAGTAGCTTGAAAGGCATGAGCTCTGCTTTGTTTTTTGTGTGCAGGCTGTTCAAATCAAATCACATTTATTTATATAGCCCTTCGTACATCAGCTGATATCTCAAAGTGCTGTAAAGACCCAGCCTAAAACCCCAAACAGCAAGCAATGCAGGTGTTGAAGCAAGTTGGCTAGGAAAAACTCCCTAGAAAGGCCAAAACCCAGGAAGAAACCTAGAGAGGAACCAGGCTATGAGGGGTGGCCAGTCCTCTTCTGGCTGTGCCGGGTGGAGACTATAACACAACATGACCAAGATGTTCAAATGTTCATAAATGACCAGTATGGTCAAATAATAGGTCTGGGACAGGTAGCACGTCCGGTGAACAGGTCAGGATTCCATAGCCGCAGGCAGAACAGTTGAAACTGGAGCAGCAGAAAGAAAGAGAGAGAGAGAATTAGAGAGAGCATACTTAAATTCACACAGGACACCGGATAAGACAGGAGAAGTACTCCAGATATAACAAACTGACCCCAGCCCCCCGAAACTACTGCAGCATAAATACTGGACGCTGAGACAGGAGGCGTCACGAGACACTGTGGCCTCATCTGATGATACCCCCAGACAGGGCCAAAAAGGAAGGATATAACCCCACCCACTTTGCCAAAGCACAGCCCCCACACCTCTAGAGGGATATCTTCAACCACCAACTTACCATCCTGAGACAAGGCCGACTATAGCCCGCAAAGATCTCCACCACGGCACAACCAAAGCGGGGGCGCCAACCCAGACAGGGAGATCACATCAGTGACCCAACCCACTCAAGTGACGCACCCCTTCTAGGGACGGCATGAAAGAGCACCAGTAAGCCAGTGACTCAGCCCCTGTAATAGGGTTAGAGGCAGAGAATCCCAGTGGAAAGAGGGGAACCGGCCAGGCAGAGACAGCAAGGGCGGTTCGTTGCTCCAGAGCCTTTCCGTTCACCTTCACACTCCTGGGCCAGACTACACTCACTCACACATATGACCGACTGAAGAGATGAGTCTTTAATAAAGACCGATGAGTCTTTAAATAAAGGCAGAGTCTGCGTCTCTCACATGGGTAGGCAGACCATTCCATAAAAATGGAGCTCTATAGGAGAAAGCCCTGCCTCCAGCTGTTTGCTTAGAAATTCTAGGGACAATTAGGAGGCCTGCTTCTTTTGACCGTAGCGTAGGTGTAGGTATGTACGGCAGGACCAAATCAGAGAGATAGGTAGGAGCAAGCCCGTGTAATGCTTTGTAGGTTAGCAGTAAAACCTTGAAATCAGCCCTTGCCTTGACAGGAAGCCAGTGTAGGGAGGCTAGCACTGGTGTAATATGATCACATTTTTTGGTTCTACACACTTCATCAGTCTCTCATTCAGAATTTGACAAGCACTTGATAATGCCTCAACTTCCCGGTGGCATCCCCTTTGTGTGGCCCTAATGCACCCTAAAGAAACTCCATTCCTTTTGCGGCCAGTGGCTGTTGTTCCCTACTCCCTGAGTGCTGCTGCTCCAAAGCACATCTCACTCACATGGCTCTCGTGATCGGGTCTTTCTCACAGGCTACAAGTGAAGACGGACACTTTGGGGACACAACTGCGTGCGTCCTTATACAATTCCAAGGTGCATATTGAAGATATTAGAAGAACTGTCAACATTTACTTTTCAGCCTACAAGATGAATAGGCCTAACCAACAGCAAAATAACTAACCTATGTCAATCTACTATCCCTCATAGTACAAAAGTTGACCTATTCTGTGCGAGAAATAAATATTCCAAACATAGTCTGGAACAGTTGTGGGATGTGATAGACCCCAAATTTAATACACCCACTAGCATCCCCCCTCATTTACGCAATGAGGCTGACGCAACAGATTAGAACGTTTAACTTAAAATGTGATACACTATTATGCTATTTCTTCACATTATAAGCGCAGCAATGCGCACACATAGGCTATATGCACGAATGTTCCATTAGTGGGAAAACACCATAATCAAAAGTGGCCACAAATGTGATTTGGCTTGTAATGCTTTCATTATAAAGGTGCATTTCTTTTGTGAAAATGATCTTCCCCAAACGTGAAACTAACACACTGCATGTGTATGCCAGTCAGACTCTACACCCCTTGTAAAGAGGATTCATTTTAGGAAGTTATTTGGCCACTTTATTTTTCTATGGGATTGAGGTCAGGGCTTTGTGATGGCCACTCCAATACCTTGACTTTGTTGTCCTTGAGCCATTTTGCCACAATTTTGGATGTATGCTTCGTGTCATAGTCCATTTGGACAACCCATTTGCGACCAAGCTTTAACTTCCTGACTGATATCTTGAGATGTCGCTTCAATATATCCACATCATTTTCCTGCCTCATGATGCCATCTATTTTGTGAAGTGCACCAGTCCCTCCTGCAGCAAAGCACCCCCACAACATGATGCTGCCCTCCCGGCTTCACGGTCGGGATGGTGTTCTTCGGCTTGCAAGCCTTCCCCTTTTTTCCTCCAAACATAACAATGGTCATTATGGCCAAACAGTTCTATTTTTGTTTCATCAGACCAGAGGACATTTCTCCAAAAAGTATGATCTTTGTCCCCATGTGCAGTTGCAAACCGTAATCTGGCTTTTTTATGGCGGTTTTGGAGCAGTGGCTTCTTCCTTGCTGAGCGGCCTTTCAGGTTACGTCAATACAAGGACTCGTTTTACTGTGGATATATGTACTTTTGTACCTGTTTCCTCCAGCATCTTCACAAGGTCCTTTGCTGTTGTTCTGGGATTGATTTGCACTTTTCACACAAAAGTATGTTCATCTCTAGGATTGTTGTTTATACTTGCGTACTATACATCCACAGGTGCACCTCCAATTGACTCAAATGATGTCAATTAGCCTTTCAGAAGCTTCTCCATGACATCAATTTAGGGAATTTCCCAAGCAGTTTAAAGGCACAGTCAATTTAGTGAATGTTAACTTCTGACCCACTGGAATTGTGATACGGTTAATTATAAGTGAAATAATCTATCTGTAAACAATTGTTGGAAAAATTACTTGTGTCTTGCACAAAGTAGATGTCCTAACCGACTTGCCAAAACTATAGTTTGTTAACAAGAAATGTGTGGAGTGGTTGAAGAACGAGTTTTAAGGACTCCAACCTAAGTGTATGTCAACTTCTGACTTCAAGTGCATCATTATCAAGTGAATATGATTCTCCTTGAAAAGTGAGGCTTCATTCTCATAGAAACAGTTAAATATGTTACAAAGTTGCCAAGTTTAATTCAATTGATCTCATTTGATCGATCCAGCTTACCTGCACACAGCCCTAACACTTTTTCAGCTTTTCAGCTCATCCTCCACTTTCTACCTTGTATTCATGTCACTCTATTATCTTGCTTTTTTTGATTGGCAACTGCCCTGGATGGATGGAGAGGAGCCAGACAGGTTCTGATCCAGTCCAGAGATTCTTGCCAAGAATAGATCAGTCTCAGTACTCCTCTGTCAGGCAAGCTTCCAACCCACCTCCCAAGGCAGAGGGCATAGCTTGCTGTTTTTCATGCATGAAAACTGACTGTCGTACAGATGCTGTTAGATGTGGACACACACCAATGCGCGCACACACACACGCTCAGTCAAAAACTGTCTTCCTTTGTGCCTGTACCAATTATTGATATTGATATCTGTTTGAAGGTGAACGTTTGCATTACTGTGGGTAGAGGGAGTGGCAAGCTGAGACTGCCTGTGTGTGTACGTGCCGGTGTTTGTGCTTGTGTAAGTAAGATACACTATATATACAAAAGTATGTGGACACCCCTTCAAATGAGTGGATTCGGCTATTTCAGCCACACCTGTTCCTGACAGGTGTATAAAATCAAGCACACAGTCATACAAAAACATTGGCAGTAGAATGTCCTTACTGAAGAGCTCCGTGACTTTCAATATGACATCGTCATAGGATGCCACCTTTCCAAAAAGTCAGTTCATCAAATTTCTGCCCTGCTGGCACTGCTCCGGTCAACTGTATGTGCTGTTATTGTGAAGTGGAAACCTCTAGGAGCAACAATGGCTCAGCCGCGACGTGGTATGCCACAAGCTCACAGAACTGGAAGAACGTATCATGTTTAAATCATCTGTCCTCGGTTGCAACACTCACTACCGAGTTCCAAACTGCCTCTGGAAGTAACATCAGCACAATTGTTCGTCGGGAGCTTCATGAAATGGGTTTCCATGGCTAAGCAGCCGCACACAGACCTAGGATAACCATGTCTAATGCCAATGTAAAGTTTGGAGAAGGAGGAATAAAAGTTCTGTCTGTTTTTCACGGTTCGGGCTAGGCCCCTTAGCTCCAGTGATGGGAAATCTTAACGCTATAGCATACAATAACAATCTAGACGATTATGTGCTTCCAACTTTGTGGCAATAGTTTGGGGAAGGCCCTTTCCTGTTTCAGCATGACAATGAGATGTTCGACAAGCAGTTGTCCACATCCACATTGCAGTATAGTGGTCAGTGATCAGACCTCCAGATGTCTGCAGTATAGTGGTCAGTAATCAGACCTCCAGATGTGTGCAGTATAGTGGTCAGTAATCAGACCTCCAGATGTCTGCAGTATAGTGGTCAGATCTCCAGATGTCTGCAGTATAGTGGTCAGTGATCAGACCTCCAGTTGTCTGCAGTATAGTGGTCAGTAATGAGACCTCCAGATGTCTGCAGTATAGTGGTCAGTGATCAGATCTCCAGATGTCTGCAGTATAGTGGTCAGTAATCAGACCTCCAGATGTCTGCAGTGTAGTGGTCAGTGATCAGATCTCCAGATGTCTGCAGTATAGTGGTCAGTAATGAGACCTCCAGATGTCTTAATGTTGCTGCTCTACACCTCTCCACACACTCACACTCTCATCCCCTCAGGAGAGCCTCTCACTGATGAAATGAAATCTCTCTCTCTCTCTGTGTGTGGACCCACTCCAATTCACATACCCACTCCAATTAAATTTGCATACCACCCCAACAGATCCACAGATGACGTAACCTCTATTGCATTCCACACTGCCCTCTCCCATGTGAGAACACAGTTCTTCAGATTTGCCCACAAATCTCATCACTAAGCTCAGGACCCTTGGACTGAACACTACCGTCTGAAACTGAATCCTGGACTTCCTGACAGGCCGCCCCCAGGTGGTGAGGGTAGGCAATAACACAACCGCCACTCTAACCCTCGACAAGGGCCCACTCAGGAGTGTGTGCTTAGTCTCCTCCTGTACTCCCTGTTCAGCCACAACTGCCTGGCCACTCACGACTCTATCATTATGTTTGCTGACAACATGACCCGATGAGAGACCCTATAGGGAGGAGGTCAGTGACCTGGCAGTGTGGTGCCAGGACAACAACCTCTCCCTCAATGTCAGCAAGACAAAGGAGCCAATTGTGGACGAAAGGAGACAGAGGGCAGAGCACATCCCCATCTACATCGATAGGGCTGTAGTGGAGCGGGTGAAGAGCTTTAAGCTCCTCGGTGTCCACATCACTAAGGAATTTGCATAGCCCACACACACCAACAAAGTCATGAATAAGGCACAACTCTTCCCCTTCTACAGCTGCACCATTGAGAGCATCTTGACTGGCTGCATCGCCACTTGGTATCCGACCGCAAGGCGCTTCATAGGATAGTGTGTACGGCCCAGTACATCACTGGTGCTGAGCTCCCTGCTACTCAGGACCTCTATACCAGGTGGTGTCAGAGGAAGACTCCAGCCACCAAAGTTATATACTGTTCTCCCTGCTTCTGCACTGAAAGCGGTACTGAAGTCTGGAACTAACAGGACCCGGCACACAGCTTTTACCCTCAAGCCATAAGACTGCTAAATAGTTAACCAAATAGCTACCCGGACTATCTGCATTGACCCTTTTTGCACTAACTCTTTTGACTCATTACAGACACTGCTGCTACTGTTTATTATCTACCCTGTTGCCTAGTCACTTTACTCCTACCTATATCTACATATCGAACTCCATTACCTCGTACCCCTGGACATCGATTCAGTACTGCTACCCTGTGTATATCGCCAAGTTATCCTTACCCACTTGTTATAATAATTTGTTAAAATGTTCCTCTCTACATTTTTGGAAAGGGCCCGTAAGCATTTCACTGTTAGTCTACACTAGCTGTGTGTGTGTGTGTGTGTGTGTGTGTGTGTGTGTGTGTGTGTGTGTGTGTGTGTGTGTGTGTGTGTGTGTGTGTGTGTGTGTGTGTGTGTGTGTGTGAGAGACCAGTGAGGTTGTGATGGAGGGGTTGTTAATTAAGTGAAGTTCTCCACAGATGTGTGTGTGACCTCAAATGCCCACTCAATCAGTAAATAGCATTACTTCTGCTGCTCAGCCGAATGGGAGGCCACTCATGTGCTGATCCATGTGGTGGTGAGAAGAGATAAATACAAGTCAATGCAGCTGTGAAGGTAACTAACTATTCACAGAGTGACTGCTTCCCTCAAAGTGAAAAATATCCTGGTATATCATGGGTCTCAATTACTCCACAAAGATACCTTCACACCTGTGTGCATTGCTGTTGGTCGTGTGTCCCCAAATACCCAGAGTTCTCCAGAAGTTCATGACTGTGAGTGTTACTGTGTGTGTGTTATTCTGTGTTTTTCCAACATATGTCTATGGGTGTGCAGGTATCCAAGGGGTGGTGGAGGCCTATCAGACATGCCTTCCTAAGCTTCAGCTCTACGGCCCCACCAACATCGCCCCCATCATCCAGAAAGTAGCCAGCTCCGCTTCACAAGAAATGCACACCAAGGAGGCCATGGTAAGCTAGCTGTCAGTTGTCCTCCTCTCCTTGGAACCAATCGATTGGGAGCATAGCTTGAACCTAGATTGAGCTTAAATCATGTATTGATGTCAATGGGAGACTTCCGCAACGTTTTAGAGTTATGCTCAACATGTATTTCCAACACACCCCACAGACATTACTCTCTCACGTTTCTCCCCAGTCATTGCCTTCCTTTATCTCTGCAGCAGTACTTCATTCTGCTCATCCTAACGGACGGAGTGATCACAGACATGGCAGACACCCGCGAGGCCATCGTCCAAGCCTCCCACTTGCCCATGTCCATCATTATTGTAGGCGTGGGAAGTGCTGACTTCAGTGACATGCAGATGCTGGATGGAGATGATGGAATCCTTCGCTCGCCCAAGGGGGAGCCCTGCCTACGAGACATCGTCCAGTTCGTCCCCTTCCGCAACTTCAAACATGTGAGTCTTTACTGGAACTAGGAGGGTTAACTGAGGAACTGGGAGAGTTACCCGAGGAACTGGGAGGGTTACCCGAAGAACTGGGAGGGTTACCTGAGGAACTAGGAGGGTTACCTGAGGAAATGTGAGGGTTACCTGAGGAACTGGGAGGGTTACCTCAGGAACTAGGAGGTTACCCAAGGAACTAGGAGGGTTACCTGAGGAACTGGGAGGGTTACCTGAGGAACTAGGAGGGTTACCTGAGGAACTAGGAGGGTTACCTGAGGAATTGGGAGGGTTACCTGAGGAACTGGGATGGTTACCTGAGGAACTAGGAGGGTTACCTGAGGAACTGGGAGGGTTACCTGAGGAACTGGGAGGGTTATCTGAGGAACTGGGAGGGTTACCTGAGGAACTGGGAGGGTTACCTGAGGAACTAGGAGGTTACCCAAGGAACTAGGAGGGTTACCTGAGGAACTGGGAGGGTTACCTGAGGAACTGTGAGGGTTACCTGAGGAACTGTGAGGGTTACCTGAGGAACTAGGAGGGTTACCTCAGGAACTGGGAGGGTTACCTGAGGAACTGGAAGGGTTACCTGAGGAACTAGGAGGGTTACCTGAGGAACTAGGAGGGTTACCTGAGGAACTGGGAGGGTTACCTGAGGAACTAGGAGGGTTACCTGAGGAACTGGGAGGGTTACCTGGGGAATTGGGAGGTTACCTGAGTGTTACAGGAAGTGACAGGTTTCTCTCTGTCCTTCTCCAGGGCTCACCTGCAGAGCTGGCGAAGACTGTCCTAGCAGAAGTGCCCAACCAGGTGGTTGACTACTACAACAACAAGGGCATCAAGCCCAAAGTGCCCAGTGAGTTCGAGTCTTCCAGGACATTCGCCCCCTGAGAGGAGGGGCCCAATGCACTGGATATAACAGAAAGCACCTTACGCTGACTAACTGAAAAGTTGACTGTTTTGCTCTTCGTTTGTTTGTTCTTTTCATTGTGCATGCGTGGCCTCCGAGGCTTGCATCTGTAAAGCAACTGTATCATTCAAAGCATTGGTATGGTGGGGACACACACAAACGAACAACCAAACTGTCATCCCTACAGATGAACAACTATCGATGAAGGAATGTATAGAACACCCCGTTCCTTTTTTTATAAGAGTCTGTTGAGATTTTGCTCAATTTCTTGATATTCATACATTGTAAAACATTTTGGACCACAGTGAATGAACTAGCTACCTGCGTTTAGAAACGTCTGCGTCCTCAGTAGTCCATATTGCAGATAAGGCAGATGCATGAACTGTTGTTTTGCATGCTGGTAATAAAGCAGACACTGTTTTCTCATGGTTCATGTTGTTTTCTTAGTGAACAATAGAGTTGACAGTATTGTAGGGATAAAGGACATTCTACTATGAAGCATGTTGACAGCACAAATGGAGTATTCTGGAAGTTCACTGGAGAATATTATGGGCACATAATTTGCCGTTGTCATGTTGCAATGCAGTATTCTGTGAAATTATGAATTACTTATAATAATAAAAGCTTTATCAATATGCTTGTGACTTGTACTATGTTAAAAAAAACTATTGGGTTTCAAGTCAAAAACATAATTGGAATTGTGGTCATATCAATTTGAATCATTCTATGAAAAATCTGTAGAAAATGCAGAGAACTGAATTGGCAGAATTTCAATATTTTGGTGTGCATGTCAAACTACTCAAAGGAATTGGGAATTGTGGTCACTTTCTTAGCATTTCCGATGTATTCTATTGATTTAAAAACCTCCATAAAAATGATGGGAATGTTCTGATTGAAGTTGAACAGAACAAGTCTGTCCATGTGCAGCCATGTGAGGACGGTGACAATTCCTCCTAGGATTGGAGTAAGTCACGACTCTCCCTTTGAGGTGTCTGGGGAGGAGGGAGAGAGATGGGGAGGAGGGAGAGAGATGGGGAGGAGGGAGATGGGGAGATGGGGAGAAGAGAGTGAGGGAGATGGAGGGAGATGAAGAGAGGGTGGGAGGGAGATGGGGAGAGAGGGGGAGGGAGATGGGGAGAAGGGAGAGAAGGAGATGGGGAGAAGGGAGAGAGAGAGATGGGGAGAGAGGGAGGGAGATGGGAAGAAGGGCAGGAAGGAGATTGTGGAGGAGAGAGGGAGGGAGATGGGGAGGACTGAGGGAGGGAGATGAGGAGAGAGTGGGAGGGAGATAGGGAGAGAGTGGGAGGGAGAAGGGAGGGAGGGAGATGGGGAGAGAGAGGGAGGGAGATTGTGGAGGAGAGAGGGAGGAGATGGGGAGAAGGGAGCGAGATGGGGAGAGAGAGGGAGGGAGATGAGGAGAGAGTGGGAGGGAGATGGGGAGAGAAAGGGAGAGAGATGGGGAGAAGGGAGGAGGTAGGGAGATGGGGAGGGAGATTGTGGAGGAGAGAGGGAGGGAGATGGGGAGGACTGAGGGAGGGAGATGGGGAGAAGAGAGGGAGGGAGATGAGAGGGAGGGAGATTGGGAGAAGGGAGGGAGATGGGGAGAGAGAGGGAGAGAGATGGGGAGAGAGAGGAAGGGAGAAGGGAGGGATGGAGAGGAGGGAGGGAGGTGGGGAGGACTGAGGGAGGGAGATGGGGAGAGAGAGGGAGGGAGATAGGGAGAATAGAGGGAGGGAGATGGGGAGAGAGGGAGGGAGATGGGGAGAAGAGAGGGATGGAGGGATTGATAGCAATGAGAGGGACAGAGATTTCTGAGATGCGTGATGAATACTATAGAAAGGGCAGGCAAGGGCCCTTTCATATCCAGAGCAGCCGGCAGTCAATTAATTCTGTCCTGGTTCAACATGAACTATCTGACGAGTTGGACAGGCAGCACCATGGAGACAGCCAGAAGGATCAGACTCCAAAAACAACCAAACCATGTGGCTAATAAAACACATTGCATTCAGTTGTAAGTGCCTTCACTCTCAATAGTGACATTAACATACAGTTGAAGTTGGAAGTTTACATACACTTAGATTGGAGTCATTAAAACTCGTTTTCAACCACTCTACAAATGTCTTGTAAACAAACTATAGTTTTGGCAAGTAGGTTAGGACATCTACTGTGTGCATGATACAAGTAATTTTGACAACAATTGTTTACAGACAGATTATTTAACTTACAATTCACTGTATTACAATTCCAGTGGGTCAGAAGTTTACATACACTAAATTGACTGTGCCTTTAAACAGATTGGAAAATTCCATAAAATGATGTCATGGCTTTAGAAGCTTCTGATTGGCTAATTTACATCATTTGAGTCATTTGTACCTGTGGATGTATTTCAAGGCCTACCTTTAAACTTAGTACCTCTTTGATTGACTTCATGGGAAAATCCAAAGAAATCAGCCAAGACCTCAGATAAAAAATTGTAGACCTCCACAAGTCTGGTTCATCCTTGGTAACAATTTCCAAATGCCTGAATGTACCACGTTCATCTGTATAAACAATAGTACGCAGGTATAAACACCACGGGACCACGCAGCTGTCATACAGGAAGGAGACGCGTTCTGTCTCCTAGAGATGAACGTACCTTGGTGCGAAAAGTGCAAATCAATCCCAGAACAACAGCAAATGACCTTGTGAAGATGCTGGAGGAAACAGGTACAAAGTATCTATATCCACAGTAAAATTAGTCCTATATCTACATAACCTGAAAGGCCGCTCAGCAAGGAAAAAGCCACTGCTCCAAAACCGCCATAAAAAAGCCAGACTACGGTTTGCAACAGCACATGGGGACAAATATCGTACTTTTTGGCCATAATGACTATTGTTATGTTTGGAGGAAAAATGGGCGGCTTGCAAGCCGAAGAACACCATCCCAACCGTGAAGCACGGGGGTGGCAGTATCATGTTGTGGGGGTGCTTTGCTGCAGGAGGGACTGGTGCACTTCACAAAATAGATGGCATCATGAGGGAGGAAAATTATGTAGATATATTGAAGCAACATCTCAAGACATCAGTTAAAGATTGGTCGCAAATGGGTCTTCCAAATGGACAATGACCCCAAGCATACTTCCAAAGTTGTGGCAAGATGGCTTAAGGACAACAAAGTCAAGGTATTGGAGTGGTCATCACAAAGTCCTGACCTCAATCCAATAGAAACTTGTGGGTAGAACTGAAAAAGTGTGTGCGAGCAAGGAGGCCTACAAACCTGACTCAGTTACAGCTGCTCTGTCAGGAGGAACGGCCCAAAATTCACCCAACTTATTGTGGGAAGCTTGTGGAATGCTACCCGAAACGTTTGACCCAAGTTAAACATTTTACAGCAATGCTACCAAATACTAATTGAGTGTATGTGAACTTCTGACCCACAGGGAATGTGATGAATTAAATAAAAGCTGAAATAAATAATTCTCTCTACTATTATTCTGACATTTCACATTCTTAAAATAAAGTGGTGATCCTAACTGACCGAAGAAAGGGAATTTTTACTCAGATTAAATGTCAGGAATTGTGTGTAACTGAGTTGAAATGTATTTGGTTAAGGTGTATGTAAACTTCCGAATTCAACTGTACATGTCATGTCCCCCGAGAATGACATCTTGCTTCAGGACAGGCTAAACACATTCTATGCACTCTTTGAGGATAACACAGTGCCACCGACGCGGCCTGTTACCAAGGACTCTGGGCTCTCCTTCTATGTGGCTGACGCGAGTAAAACATTTAAACATGTTAACCCTCACAAGGCTGCTAGTCCAGACGGCATCCCTAGCTGCATCCTCAGAGCATGCGCAGACCAGCTGGCTGGTGTGTTTATGGGCATATTCAATCTCTCTATATCCCAGTCTGCTGTCCCCACATGCTTCAAGATGGCCACCATCGTTCCATACCCAAGAAGGCAAAGGTAACTGAACTTAATGGCCATCGCCCCATAGCACTCACCTCCGTCATCATGAAGTGACTTGAGAGACTAGTCAAGGATCATATCACCTCTACCTTACCTGCCACCCTAGACCCACTTCAATTTGCGTACCGCCCCAATAGATCCACAGACGATGCAATCACCATTACTCTGCACACTGCCCTATCCTATCTGGACAAGAGGAATACCTATGTATGAATGCTGTTTATTGACTAAACAACTCAGCATTCAACACCATAGTACCCTCCAAGCTCATTATTAAGCTTGAGGCCCTGGTCTGAACCCCGTCCTGTGCAACTGGGTCCTGAACTTCCTGACGGGCCACCCCCAGGTGGTAAAGGTAGGAAACATCACCTCCACTCCGCTGATCCTCAACACCTGGTCCCCACAAGGGTGCGTGCTCAGCCCCATCCTGTACTCCCTGTTCACCTATTACTGCGTGGCCAAGCACGCCTCCAACTCAATTATCAAGTTTGCAGACTACACAACAGTAGTAGGCCTGATTACCAACGATGACGAGACAGCCTACAGCGAGGAGGTGAGGGCTCTGGGAGTGTGGTGCCTGGAAAACAACCTCTCACTCAACATCAACAAAACAAAGGAGATGATCATGGACTTCAGGAAACAGCAGAGGGTGCACCACCTTATCTACATCAACAGGGGAGGAGGTGGAAAGCTGCAAGTTCCTTGGCGCACACATCACTGACAAACTGAAATGGACCACCCGCACAGACAGCATGGTGAAGAAGGCGCAAAAAAAGCCTTTGGCTTGTCACCTAAAACCCTCACAAATCTTTACAGATGCACAATTGAAAGCCTGGTACGGTAACTTCACCGCCTGCAACCACAAGGCTCTCCAGAGGGTGGTGCGGTCTTCCCAACGCATTACCGGAGGCAAACTACCTGCCCTCCAGGACACCTACAGCACCCGATGTCACAGGAAGGCCAAAAACGTCTGACTGTTCACCCCACTATCATCTAGAAGGTGAGGTCAGTACAGGTGCATCAAAGCAGGGACCGTGAGACTGAAAAACAGCTTCTATCTCAAGGCCATCAGACTGCTAAACAGCCATCACTAGCACATTAGAGGCTGCTGCCTGTAGGCATAGACCAGGAATCACTGGCACCTTTAAGGAATGGAACACTACTCACTTTAATAATGTTTACATATGTATCTGGCATTACTCATCTCATATGTATATACTGTATTCTAAACTGTTCTACAGTATCTCATTCACTTAATAATGTTTACATATGTATCTGGCATTACTCATCTCATATGTATATAATGTATTCTAAACTGTTCTACGGTATCTCATTCACTTAATAAAGCTTACATATCGTGTATTACTCACCTCATATGTATATACAGTTTTTTTCTATACTATTCTACTGTATCTTAGTCCGTTCCACTCTGACATTGCTCTTCCATATGTATATAGTCTTAATAGATTCCTACTTAGATGTGTGTGTATTGGGTATATGTGTAATTTGTTAGATATTACTTGTTAGATATTACTGCACTGTTAGAGCTAGAAGCACAAGCCTTTTGCTACACCCGCAATAACATCTGCTAATCACGTGTTTGTGACCAATACAATTCGATTTGATTTGATACTGGAGTGATGACACGTCGAGGTGTGTGTGTCCTGTGTTTGTGCAGTGAGCATTTTGTTTGAACCAGCCTTCCCTGCTGCGTTCTGTGAAATTCGACATCTGTTGATGGGTACATACTGTAGGGGGGCTGGTGTTACATCAGTAAGAGTCCTATGATGGGGAAGAGTTGCAGTCACCTGTTATGGAGGGCTACATGACAGCACCAAACGGTATGTCTGACAGGCAAGAAATGGGCTCGTCAACACAACTCCCCGTTAGGACTGGTGCTGAGGAAATATGGAACAATGCGGAGACATACACACACACACACACACACACACTCTACACACACGTACACTGTGGTATAGTTGTATGTTGGTATTGTACATTTGGTTTTGTAGTGGTGTCGTAATGTTATATGATGTAACTGTTGTTTTATGTATTTCTTATGTGCCTAATGTGTTTGGAACCCAGGAAGAGTAACTGCAGCCTTGGCAACTGTTAATGGGGTCCCTAATCAAATATTACTGAATACTCAACGCATAAACAATAAATCATAATTACATTACATCAGATTAGACAACGATGGGTAGTTTGATTTCAATCACTGCTTATAGTTCATCACATACTGTATGAGTCACATATGAGTCACGTAATGTAAATGTCACACCAATTTAGAATTGGCTTTGTCCTTGTCCCGGCTGTTCTTGGAAAGTATTTCACTCTCTAATTGCTTAACTGCTAACATCTGACTATACTATTTTAAGCAAATTTATCTAAAGGCTATAGGTTAAGGATTCTGACATTTTGGGTTGTATTGTATATCTTTGGGAAGTAAGGGAAGGACATTCAAATAGGTAACTCAAAATTCAAGGGATATTTTCCATTTTCTGCATGGCTGTATGCAATCTCTTAACCAACGTCGGAAATGAAAATGACTTGAGGTTTATACCGTGCGTGTGCGTGTGTTTGTGTGCGTGTGTGCGTGTGTGTGTGTGTGTGTGTGTGTGCGTGCGTGCGTGCGCCACACATTTCAGATAGAGTTATAAATGGTTGAGGGTGCAATGTGTCGTGTGTGTGTGTGTGTGTGCGTGTGTGCGTGTGCGTGTGCGTGTGCGTGTGTGTGTGCGTGTGTGTGTGCGTGTGCGTGTGCGAGTGTGTGTGTGTGTGTGTGTGTGTGTGTGTGTGTGTGTGTGTGTGTGTGTGTGTGTGTGTGGTGTGTGTGTGTGTGTGTGTGTGCGTGCGCCACACATTTCAGATAGAGTTAATGGTTGAGGTGCATGTGTCGTGTGTGTGTGTGTGTGTGTGTGTGTGTGCGTGCGCCACACATTTCAGATAGAGTTATAAATGGTTGAGGGTGCAATGTGTCGTCAAGGGAAATGAAAGTTCTCTTTCCTCTTGGATATACATTATATCCCATCTAGATTCTAGAGAATCATAAGACGTTTTCTGTCCTGAGAATAAATCATCTTTCCCACGTTTTCTACTCACACCGGAGAGGATATTTAAAACATTTACATTTCCTCTATATATTTTGTGTATCCAAAACGCGGGTCACTGCCATGGTAATTTTCCAATGAAAAAATCCATAGAAAACGCTCACTGGCCAAGGGTTCATAATTAGACCCATCATTGATCTGCCAGTGCCAGGAGACAGGAGAGCTTCAATCTGTAACACTTAAATTACACAGTATTATTTCATATGGTAATTATTGTATCTAGTATTTACTAAGAAATGATGTGGAAACAAAAGGTATTGATACTTCAATTCAACACAATTAGTAACTAGCTACCTACCAAATGGTACCTTCCTATTTAAATGTCAGGTAAAGAGCAGAATAAACCATGAACCTTCAATCATTAGCCTGGTTCCCCTGTCAGGGCTTGGATTGGCAGAAAGAGGACTGTTGTTGCCATATAGTTATTGTGTTATTTAAGCCATAAGGCCAGTGTCACGACTTCCGCCGAGGTTGGCTTTCCTGCCCGTTCAGGCGGTGCTCGGCGGTCGTCGTCACCGTCCTACTAGCCACTACCGATCCCTTTTCGTGTATCTGTTGGTTTTGTCTGATTGGTTTCACCTGTGTGTTGTTTAGTTAATTAGTGTCTGTATATAATGTAGGTTGTCCCACCCTTGTTTTGTGCGGGATTGTTTATTTTGTCATTCATTTTCGTCTGTCGGTGTTATTGTGTTTCTTATTCTCCGGTTAGTCTGTTATCCTGTGTTGGATAATTTCACCCTGTGTGTGTTTGGGTTGACCGTGTTTGTTTTGTTCACCAGAGAATAAACTCTATATCGCTATCTGCTCTCTGCGCCTGATTCCACCCACCTTGATTAGACGTGACAGCCAGAGGGGGTGTGGTATATAGCCAATATACCTTGGCTAAGGGCTGTTGTTGTGCACGACCCAACGCGGACTGCCTGGATACAGCCCTTAACCATGGTATATTGGCCATATACCACAAACCCCCGAGGTGCCTTATTGCTATTATAAACAGGTTTCCATCGTAGTTAGAAGAGTACAAATGCATGTTTTGTCATACCCATGGTATAAGGTCTGATATACCATGGCTTTCAGCCAATCAGCGTTCAGGGCTCGAACTACCCAGTTAATAATGTACATTGGCTAAAACTGCATCCCAGCCGTGTGTATATGAGACTATATACCATGGGTATGAGGCAAAAATACTTGTTTACTGTTCTATCTGAAGTATCACTACACACACCACGGCAAATGACAAGTGAAAAGCAAAGCAATAAGGCTTATTTTTAACACATTACATCCCCATCTTTTAACCAACCATTGGGATTTGTATAAACCTGCTGTCTGTGTCATTGTTCAGAGTGACTCATCTTCAGCTGACCAAGCAGTGGACCATGTTCATGTCAAGTGGGTGCAATTATGGTGGTAATAGTGGGAGGAAACATTTTAATGTGTCTCCCAGATAACCCACAGCCTTCATTACCATCTCCGTTCTCCACTAGTTTGCCGCTAGACTAGCTGAATATATATTTTCTAGCTGGGAGCAATTTTGGCAATTTTCACTCTAAATTGCCAATGTTCTAGATGTCTATCTGATGAAAAGAATTGAGAAAGTGTATTGTTTGTTTGCCTCAAATTATACCAGTTGACAGTGTAACTACATACAGTTAGAGTAGAATAAATATACATGATTTACTGTTAAACAAACATGCCGTTTGTGTACATTCTGTGATTACTGAATATTAAATAAATGTGTTTGAATGCTACTAATGAGTAATTCAGCCAGGATGGCGAGCATGGCATCTCTGCAGAAAAAAAGAAGAAAAAAATAGCTGTGGCTTTATTCTGAAGGTCTTGATTCTGAAGGTCTTGACTCTGAAGGTCTTGATATTGAGGGTCTTCACTCTGAAGGTCTTGATTCTGAAGGTCTTGACTCTGAAGGTCTTGATTCTGAAGGTCTTGACTCTGAAGGTCTTGACTCTGAAGGTCTTGATACTGAAGGTCTTGACTCTGAAGGTCTTGACTCTGAAGGTCTTGATTCTATAGGTCTTGATTCTGTAGGTCTTGACTTTGAAGGTCTTGATACTGAAGGTCTTGACTCTGAAGGTCTTGACTCTGAAGGTCTTGATTCTGAAGGTCTTGACTCTGAAGGTCTTGATACTGAAGGTCTTGACTCTGAAGGTCTTGTTTCTGAAGATCTTGATTCTGAAGGTAAGACTCTTCAGTAAGTCATCTTCTTATGCAGTCTCCAAGTTGTCCTAACAGCTGTGCCAGAACACCCAACATTCCCACAGACACAGGTGGTTATTACCCCAGATAAAAACACCCATTTCCTGCTTTGTTGATTCCTCTATTGTCTAAACCGGTGTCCAGAATGTCCCTCTAGTCTTCGTACTGTGTCTAAACCTGCTATTTGGCTCAGGAGGTTGATGCCATGCACATTAACCATTAGAGGGAGGGGAATTGGGCTAATGACGGTCTTGTTCACAGAGGAAGAACAGTGAAAGGGCTTGATTAGCTTCAGAGAGTACATATCGTAATTGAGCTGCTAGCTAGCATAGACTGGTGACCGGGAGGGACCTAGCCTCTGAAGAACGATGACTGTACAGACACAGCACAGTTGACGAACAGACACAGCACTGATGAAAAGTGACTTTACGCCCTCATGTCAAAGTGTTTAGCTAAGGTACCTGTCTGTCAGACATAATAACAGGTTTGCCACGGGCTGCAATTTAGAGTAGCTGTTTGCTCCATGCAGCATGACAGTGTTACATAATTTGATATGTTAACGGTCTAAACATGACTAAACACAGGGAACCTCTTATGTTGTGCTAATGACATTCTAACACACAGACGGCTGGTGGTACCTTCATTGGGGAGGACAAGCTCATAGTAATGGCTGCTCATAGTAATGGCTGCTCATAGTAATGGCTGCTCATAGTAATGGCTGGAATGGAATGAATGGAATGGTATCAAACACATCAGACCCATGATTTCCTTTTGTTTGATACTATTCCATTCACTTCATTGCAGTCATTATTATGAGCCGTCCAAAGTCACCCATCGACAAGAGTCCTCTGCGTTGAGAACCAGCATTTAGAGTGGGTCTGACACCTGGCTTCACTACAGCTGTCCTTCCCCCTGACACACATCTTTCTACTGTTTACGGTCTCATATTTAAGACGGACAAAGTAGCCAAATTGTTAATGGGAGCCACTACTAGAAAACGGTGTTCACTGAGGCCTAACGCTGACCTCAGCATACCCTGCTCTCCATTTCAGCCGACTGCACCCACCATGACTCAGCAACAAAGATGCAATAGTATTAAAAAGTTGTATTAGTCGTATGTATTAGTCGTATTAGTCGTATGTACGGGATATGCATGGTATACATGGTATACAAGATAAGAATACGAACATTTTGGAAATTGCTCAGTAGAATAGAATAAACATTCTAGCATAAGTATAATGAAGTAAGAAATAATTTATAGTCCAATATTTACATGTATATTGGGGAAAGGGGGGTGGCAGTGTATAAACTGAGCAGCATAAAAAGAGTCTGTCTAGTAGCAGCGCGCGTGTGTGTGTGTGTGTGTGTGTGTGTGTGTGTGTGTGTGTGTGTGTGTGTGTGTGTGTGTGTGTGTGTGTGTGTGTGTGTGTGTGTGTGTGTGTGTGTGTGTGTGTGTGTGTGTGTGTGTGTGTGTGTGTGCGTGCGCGCACGTGCGTGCGTGCGTGAGTGAGTGAGTCAGTCCAGTTCAAGTGTTCAGCAGTCTGGTGGCTTGTTTGATTTGAAGTTTTGGCAAAAGTTAAGGATTCCGTAGTTTATACATTGTGACTCTGCATTGGATGTGGCATTTGACAAAGAAAGCTGTTAGTAGGGACTCCAGGAAGTAGTTTTCTTGGAGTTAGAGAACAGAGGCCGTTGTGTTAAGTTGATCGATGGGATATAAAATACCTTGTGCCACTCTGGAGAGGTGGGCTGCGTGTGAGACTACTGTTTGGGGCAGATGGTTAGAGGCAGGGTTCTGCTAGGGGACTGAATCAGTTCCGTCTTTGTTGTAATCATCCCAGAGAGAGAGAGAGACATAAGTAGGTGTCTGCTGTCGGGTCCTGGTGAGGCTCAGCTTCTGGGAAATGTCACCTTCCTCCTCCTCTTTCCTCTCACACGCTCTGTACCACAGGTAGAACATCTTATTCAGCCCACTGTCACTGCTGATAGTAGCAAGGTACTGTCAGACATGATTATGTAGGCCAACATTTTATTTTATTTGTCCCATTCTGTGTGGTATACTGTATGCACTGTATTTGTCCCATTCTGTGTGGTATACTGTATGCACTGTATTTGTCCCATTCTGTGTGGTATACTGTATGCACTGTATTTGTCCCATTCTGTGTGGTATACTGTATGCACTGTATTGGTCCCATTCGGTGTGGTATACTGTATGCACTGTATTTGTCCCATTCTGTGTGGTATACTGTATTCACTGTATTGGTCCCATTCTGTGTGGTATACTGTATGCACTGTATTGGTCCCATTCTGTGTGGTATACTGTATGCACTGTATTGGTCCCATTCTGTGTGGTATACTGTATGCACTGTATTTGTCCCATTCTGTGTGGTATACTGTATGCACTGTATTGGTCCCATTCTGTGTGGTATACTGTATGCACTGTATTGGTCCCATTCTGTGTGGTATACTGTATGCACTGTATTGGTCCCATTCTGTGTGGTATACTGTATGCACTGTATTGGTCCCATTCTGTGTGGTATACTGTATGCACTGTATTGGTCCCATTCGGTGTGGTATACTGTATGCACTGTATTTGTACCATTCTGTGTGGTATACTGTATGCACTGTATTTGTCCCATTCTGTGTGGTATACTGTATGCACTGTATTTGTCCCATTCTGTGTGGTATACTGTATGCACTGTATTGGTCCCATTCGGTGTGGTATACTGTATGCACTGTATTTGTCCCATTCTGTGTGGTATACTGTATGCACTGTATTGGTCCCATTCTGTGTGGTATACTGTATGCACTGTATTTGTCCCATTCTGTGTGGTATACTGTATGCACTGTATTTGTCCCATTCTGTGTGGTATACTGTATGCACTGTATTGGTCCCATTCTGTGTGGTATACTGTATGCACTGTATTTGTACCATTCTGTGTGGTATACTGTATGCACTGTATTGGTCCCATTCTGTGTGGTATACTGTATGCACTGTATTTGTCCCATTCTGTGTGGTATACTGTATGCACTGTATTTGTCCCATTCTGTGTGGTATACTGTATGCACTGTATTGGTCCCATTCTGTGTGGTATACTGTATGCACTGTATTTGTACCATTCTGTGTGGTATACTGTATGCACTGTATTGGTCCCATTCTGTGTGGTATACTGTATGCACTGTATTGGTCCCATTCTGTGTGGTATACTGTATGCACTGTATTGTTTTTTATGTAACTGATAGCTTTACTGGTATGTGTGACTTAAACATATTAAGTCACTCATGCATCACTAACTCAACATCAACATCACTCTGAAATTGTCACGACTTCCGCCATAGTTGGTCCCTCTCCTTGTTCGGGCGGTGTTCGGCGGTCGACGTCACCGACCTTCTAGCCATCGCTGATCCATTTTTCATTTTCCATTGGTTTTGTCTTGTCTTCCATCTCACCTGGTTTCCATCCCATCAATTAATTACATGTTGTGTATTTAACCCTCTGTTTCCCCTCATGTCTTTGTCGGTGATTGTTTGTTGTATGTTTTGTGCAAGTCGTGTTCTGGTGTGTGATGGGTTTTGTACCCTTTTATATTATTTTTGTATATTTTTGTATTTTCTGAGTTTTTTAGCATTTATTAAACTGCTCCATTTATACCAAGTTCACTCTCCTGCGCCTGATTTCCCTGCCACCACCATTGCAGAAATGCTGCAGCAGCTGCTGATCAATTACAAGTCAAAAACTGCCAACCTCATAGACACTATTATTCAATCAGATCAAGCGTTAACCTGCGATAGCAGACACCCGCATAACGGATGGACATTTTTGTCACAATTAAAAATGTTAAATGTTTTACTTGTGATTTATCAGGGGGTGCTGCAGCACCGTCAGCACCCCTACTTCCCGTGACAATCTATGCAGATGTTGGCTAAAGTGTATCGGATTGAGTAGAGCCCTAAATCCCCTTTAGAACAAGATGAATAGTTGAGCATCAGGTAGCAGCAGGAGAAAAATAGTAACAAACAACCAACTCAACTGCAGAAGAGATTATTTATGAAACCTGCGGCTACATTCCTCAGTTTGTCCTCATTTCAGACCTGTGGAGAATTTAAATAAAGCTACCTGAGTGAGCTAAATAACCCTTTTCTCTTTTTACGAGGGTCTGACTGGCTGCTGATTTGTTTTGGCAGAAAAAAACAAAGACATCAACTTAATAATAAATTGTTTCTTCACAGACTGTATTTAACACCAAGGAAACGTTTTATGATGAAATTTGCCCCAACTACCAACTGTTCCCTAAATCAGGGAGGTAAATTCCTTCAAATGATGTGGAAGTGCTCTGCAGTTAAATGCTTCTGGGCCAAAGTTACAAAATCCATTTTGAAATGCATGAATGTTATTATTCAAAGCTTTGCATCTATGAAGTTACTTAACGATGGTAGCTCCTTGAACCTCTCAACCAATCAGAGACCATTACTGCTGGCAGGCAGCACTGCCGCAAAAATATGTTGTCTCTTAGATGGCAATCACCTCACTAACAATTCACCAGTGGATACAGTTACTGTTAGAAGTTATAGCATTAGACTTATCGACAGCGAGAATGAATGGTGCTCATCAAGGAACAAATGAGGCCTGGACAAATACACTCTGTAAAGAATAATCTCAGCTAAAGTCACATACAAATAAACAATTAATAAAACCCAACAAATACATCAAAACAATATACAGTATATATATACGCTGAACAAAAACATAAACACAAAAAGTGTTGGTCCCATGTTTCATGAGCTGAAAAAAAAGATCCATGAAATGTTCCATATGCACAAAAACCTTATTTCTCTAAGGAAAAGGTGGCACAAATGTATATACATCCCTGTTAGTGAGCATTTCTCCTTTGCCAAGATCATCCACCCACCGGACAGTTGTGGCATATCAAGAAGCTGACTCAACAGCATGATCGTTACACAGGTGCACCTTGTGCTGGAGACAATAAAAGGCCACTCTAAAATGTGCAGTTTTGTCGCCCAAAGAGGGAAAGGGAGAGGGAAATTGGCATGCTGACTGCAGGAATGTCCACCAGGGCTGTTGCCAATGTTGGAGTAATGGGGTGGGGGTTTGGATGGAGACATGTTGGCTGGGTGGGGGTTGGGGTAATGGGGTGGGGGTTGGGGTGGGGGTTGGGGTAATGGGGTGGGGGTTGGGGTAATGGGGTGGGGGTTGGGGTAATGGGGTGGGGGTTGGGTTAATGGGGTGGGGGTTGGGGTGGGGGTTGGGGTAATGGGGTGGGGGTTGGGGTAATGGGGGGGGGTTGGGTTAATGGGGTGGGGGTTGGGGTAATGGGGTGGGGGTTGGGGTAATGGGGTGGATGTTGGGGTGGGGGTTGGGGTAATGGGGTGGGGGTTGGGGTGGGGGTTGGGGTAATGGGGTGGGGGTTGGGGTGGGGGTTGGGGTAATGGGGTGGGGGTTGGGGTGGGGGTTGGGGTAATTTATTATCACTTAAAACTCTGTATGTATTTCTCCCTGTTGTTTGTCTTTGGAGTGGAAGCCTACGGGTACATGTTCTATCAACTTATACAGTGAAATTGAAAACGTACTGTACCTGTAACCCCCCCACTTTTTGTTACATACCATTGTCCCAGGTGACAACCTCTGTCCAACTTTTATGTTATATTAAGGGTTTTGATTGCTGTCATATGTCTTTTGAATCATCATATAATGATGTATTATATACAGGATATCACACACGCTTTCACGGGCAATTTCTAATGACTTGGGATTCATATTATAGAATATAAAAAACATAGGTTTCTAGAGTCATTTGAATCTGAATAGTCAATAGACTTACTGCCTCTTGTGCCTGAGTGTACCCCACTAGGTACATCTCCCCCTTTGTGTTGTTCAGCAACCATGCCTGTCATGTGATCTCCAACCAATTCATTATTTAATTGAGACGAACGAGTCCAATATTGTATCGGTGGATGACAGAGGGGCTACTCCCATACCCAGTGGGGTATTACTGTGTCACCTGCCTGAGGGGAAGAAACCACACCGTTGTCTGCTATCATGTCCCCTTTACCCCGTTATCACTACAACATTATCAAACAGTGAAAGGGGATACTCCCAACATTGAGATATAATAACAAGGATATTATTGTCTTCTTTTCAGCTAAGTTGAGTTTCTACTCATTAGTCTTCTACCGGGGTCGGAGTTATTCCAACGACTCTCGGGGGGGAGCCGAGAATAGTGTCTCTGTACTAACATTCACATTTAGAAGGCGTGTGTATGGGGAGGGCCCACATAAATCATACTGAATCATTATGCCGGTATGTTATGGGAGTGCTCGGCATCCCTCGCTATCCCCATTACTCAACCTCTGACCTCGATTCCCCAGTCGTTTAATCAAGCATTTGTAATTTCTGCATCATTTTTGGTGCAGATGGAGGATGTATAGTAGCCTACGTAGACCACAACTCAGAGACACTCAACATTTCACTCTTGGGAATGTTTCGTTAGAATTGCGCACACAGACACAATGTTTGGACAAGCAGCACCACATTATTCTCTGCATGCATCTCTCTTGCACCGCTGAATCGTCCGCCCCCCTCCTCGTTATCAGTTCCCCCTCACATCCGCCATGCTTCCTCCACATGATCTGATTGTTATACTTAACAACCGTGCTGCTACGCTAATTCAATTAGTCTTTTCTTTCAAGGCTCCCTCTCCTTGTGCCTGCTGTTTAGAGGAGTGGCAGGGTACTTGTGTTTTCTCCCTCTTTCCTGAGGCCAATTCCACGATGCCAGAAGACTAATTATGGACTAACTTTTGCTTTAAAAAAATGACACCCATGTAAACCTATGTGTGTGTGTGAGTGTGAGTGTGAGTGTGAGTGTGTGTGTGAGTGTGAGTGTGAGTGTGTGTGTGTGTGCGTGTGAGTGTGAGTGTGAGTGTGAGTGTGAGTGTGAGTGTGTGTGTGAGTGTGAGTGTGAGTGTGAGTGTGAGTGTGAGTGTGTGTGTGAGTGTGAGTGTGTGTGTGAGTGTGTGTGTGTGTGTGAGTGTGTGTGTGCGTGTGAGAGAGAGTATACATACTTTCAGTTATGAAAATAAATTACCTGCATTTCTGCCATCAAACTTTCTCCATGACTAAATCCCTTCCTAATCCTACAAACCGCTGGCTGCGATACAGAGAGGGTTTTTAAGCACTCCCCAATTATCTGTGATTGTAATCCATCCATACACAAACACAAACACCCACACCAACCCATCACCCACTGTCTAACCCCCTGACTCTATCCTGGAGTTAGGCTAGCGTAAAATACTTTAATAAAAGTAGCACTCTATCTTTAGACTAGTTCATAGCAATTCATAGCAATGCTGAGTGAGTCAATGTTTTCATGTCACCTCGTTGCGGCCAATCAGAATCACTCAGCAGGGAGCGCCACAGTCATTGGTCCCTCACAGTCAGCTATTACAGTTTTTCTCAATTGCTAAAACACAGTTTCTGAAACCTTTGCTCCGTTTCCTGAAAACATTAAACACAAAACCTCATCTCCAAGCACCATTTACATAACCTCTGACTCCTCTCACAAAATGAAACATTCGCCTCAAAACAGATTTACCTGTGTTCAAAACCAAACACTGCTTTCAAATCATAAACAAAGTGATCAAAATGATCACTCTCAAGCAGTCAGTAAACTATACACCGAAAAATAGAAAACACATTGTTCAAAACATATAATTCTCAGGGAGAAGTACATTTTTAATAAAAAAAAATATTCATATTTTCCATCATTTTCTTTTGATGAACAAAAACATGTTCTATCATAGTAGCTCAAAATTGATCAGAAATTACTACTCTGCTTTGCTCTTTGCAATTTTGTTTTTTGTTCTTCCTCCTCCTTGTACCCCTATTTTTACAGTACTGTACCCTGCATCTCACAAACTTGTCCTTTGTCTCTGTGATACTGTAATTCTTGTTCTTTGTTGATATGAACCTGCAACCAGTCAAAATCTATTGAGCAGTCAGTACTGTTAATAAATGGAAAGCACAATGTTCAGGGCCATACAATTAGTCCATTGTACAGTATACAGCCTACAGTGCACTGTACTACAGTATACAATACTAAAAGGGACAACAATCAAAGGAGTAAACATGTGATCAATGTGCTTCTTCTTGTCTTTGGGCTTGGTCAGGCCAGAGCACTTCGTCGACATCACAAGCAATATTGGCCCTCCTGAGGCAACTGTGCCGTATCCAGCCCTGACATGATTCCTCACCTATATCACCACAGGCTAAATCCATAGCTTGCAGCAGATTTACTCTGGTGTAGGGTTGTCTATCATACACTTTCCATCTCCAAGAGGAGAAAAACTCCTCAATCGGATTCAGGAAAGGCGAGTATAGAGGGAGGTACAAGTTCATAAACTGCCCATTGATGTTAAACCATTCCCTTACCTGAGCAGCTCGGTGGAAACTGACAGTCCCACACTATCACATAGGTGGGAATGGGATTCTCATTTAGCTCTTGACCCTGCTGCTCTTGAACCTGCTGCTCAAATCAAATATCTCTTAGATTGGCAATAAATCTTAGAAGGTGGGTGTTATATGGCCCGAGTGTAACATGGTGATGTAGAACACCATGGTTGCTGATAGCAGCACGGATTGTGACATTGCCATCTCGTTGACCAGTGACTTCAACAATGGCCCGCTGTCCAATCATGTTTCAGCCTCTCCTTCTCCTCTTTGTTAGATTGAAGCCTGCTTCATCGACAAAGAGGAACTCATGGGGTCTGTCCAAGGATTCCAAGTCAAATATTGTCTGTGTAGAAATACAATATACTTTATGTAGGATTTTGTAAGTCGTACAGAGACAGTGCTATACTGTAGAGTACAATTAGGCTTCTGATTCACATACATTGTACAGTGGGGCAAAAAAGTATTTAGTCAGCCACCAATTGTGCAAGTTCTCCCACTTAAAAAGATGAGAGGCCTGTAATTTTCATCATAGGTACACTTCAACTATAACAGACAAAATGAAAAAAAAAATCCAGAAAATCACATTGTAGGATTTTTAATGAGTTTATTTGCAAATTATGGTGGAAAATAATTGGTGGCTGACTAAATACTTTTTTGCCCCACTGTATGTACTGAAGAGTAATGTCATTCACATAGTATGTGTTAGTACTGTAGATAATCTGGATTATAGTAAATGTTTCTGGAAGTACACTTACTTGCACATACTGAGCTCGCAGTTCTTTCACCCTTGGTGAGTTGCGCTCAAAAGGTATTCTATATATTTGTTTCATTCGCATCCTGTTACGATGGAGGACACGGTCAATTGTGGAAATGCTCACACTGTCGATTCCCTGGAAGTGTGTGTTGTCTTGTATCACTCGTTCCTGGATTCGTATTGCATTATCTTGAAGGACCATGCCAACTATAACGGCCTCTTGCTCCTGAGTGAATATAGCTGTCCTTCATGTGGCAGCCTTGCAATTCTACAAAAACTAGTTGTGCAGTTCCAAAACATATTCATGCAGTACAATACATACAGTGATTAACTTTACACATGTCTATTGAAACAGCTGCATATAGTGTAGTACAGTAAATGTGCAATTACAAAAATACAGTAGTATACTGTACCTGTTCTCTTCTCTGAATGTCCTTACTATGGTGGACACAGAAAATCGTCTCAAATTGGGTTGCACTCTAAGTCCTGCTTCCCTCAATGTCAGTCCATGGACAAGAACATGGTCTATAACTGTTGCTCGAATTTCATCAGATATTTCCACTCTTTGTCTTCCTCTTCCTCCTCATCCTCCTCTTCCTCTTTCTTGCCCTCCTCCTCCTCTTCCTCCTCCTCTTCCTCCTCATCACCCACCTCGCATACGCACTCGTCCTCTCACATTGTTTCTTCTATCCATTCTCAGACTTTCTCCCCTACCTTCAACAACCTGTTTGCTCTGTGAACTGGCCTATATTGGTTGTGTCGCATCACTTGAAACAGGTTAAATCAATTTTGAGTGGTTGTGTTCAATCAATGACATATGTTCTCTATTTGTATTTGATTGTTGCCACTTGTGTTTACCAGTATGGATGACATGTGCATTAGAGTGCAGAATGTGTTTACCAGTATGGATGACATGTGCATTAGAGTGCAGAATGTGTTTTGAGAATGAGAATGTGTTTAGAGTTTTGCTGAAAAGTCTAAGTGAGATCTGCAAATTGTGTTTTACCATGTGAAATGGTTTAAGGTATTTACAACAGACTGCATAATTAGCTAAATGAGTCCAGGCAACTGAGAACTTTGTTCAGCCAATGGGTTTTAGTGTTTTAGCAATTTCGAAAAACTGTAACAGGGGTAGACACAAATGGAATGGCTAATCATCACTCATCAATGGAGATTTCAGCTACACACACCACCCACACACCTGCCTAAAGCATTGACCGAGCTGAAAGTTAAAGATGTATAGTCCTGTACCCCCAACCCAGCGAAGGACGAGAGTTGAGCTGTCTTTCTCATTTGCTCACTGTGGAGCCTGGGCCACAGGGATCCCTCAGCAATTAAAACTAAACTAAGAGAGAGAGAGAGCGAGTGAGAGAGAGAGAGAGAGAGAGAGAGAGAGAGAGAGAGAGAGAGAGAGAGAGAGAGAGAGAGAGAGAGAATAAAAGCCAAATTGGATTTATACAAAAACAGCGCTCGAATGATCATATTTACACCCTACACACCCTGATAGATAAACATGTCCACCAAAATAATACCAAAATATACGCTTGCTTTATCGACTTCTAAAAAGCATTTGACTCTATTTGGCAAACAGGACTGTTCTACAAAGTTACTGAGAGTGGTGTAGGGGGTAAAACATATGACATAATTAAATCAATGCATACTGGCAATACGTGCAGCATTAAAATTGGCAAGAATATAACATGATTCTTTAATCAGGGGCGGGGCCTTCACCAGGGTTGCAATCTGAGCCCTGCACTCTTCAACGTTTACAACAATGAATTGGCCACTATTCTAGAAAAATCCTCAGCCTCTGGTGTTAGTCTCTACCATTCAGAGGTTAAATGCCTAGTCTTCGCAGATTACCTATGCCTGCTGTCACCCACAGTACATGGCCTACAGCAGAGCCTGGACCTACTAGAGCAGTACTGCCAGACCTGGGCCCTGGCAGTAGACCCCAAAAAGACTAAAATAATGATTTTCCAGAGAAGATACCGATCTCAGGGAATTAACCCCCTGTTCTCAATTGGTACAAAATATATAGAGTACTGCACACACTTCAGTTACTTAGGTTTAAAAATAAGCTCAACTGGACACCTTAATGATGCAGTGAATGAGCTGAGAGAGAAAGCACGCAGCGCATTCTACACCATTAAAAAACTCATTGAAATTGAAATACCTATTAAAATTTGGCTAAAACGAATTGATTGTGTCATTGAACCAATTGCACTTAATGGCAGCGAGGTGCGGGGTCCACTTGCAAAACAAGATTTCACCAAATGGGACAAATACCCCCATTGAAACCCTGCATGCAGAGTTCTGTAAGATTCTCCTACAGGTCCAGAGGAAAAGTACAAATAATGCATGCAAGGCAGAATTAGGCCAATATCCACTAATAATAAAAAACAAAAAAAGAGTTTTGGAAACATCTCAAATACAGTGACCCCATCTAATATCATTACCACCCCTTGCAATGTCAAGAGCTGAGCAAAGAAAAGAGTCCCCTCATCCAGCTGGTCCTGGGGCTGAGTTCACAAACCTGTTCTACTAACACACTGAAGCCTGAGGACCAGCACATAAAATCAATCAGAATAAAACAAATTACAACACAGTCAAAACAAAACTACATTGCTTATTGGGAAACACAAGCACAAAGCAAAATGCAGTGCTATCTGGCCCTAAATCAACAGTACATCGTGGCTAACTATTTGACCATGATTACTGATCAAAAAAACTTTGACAAAGTACAGGCTCAGTGCCATTGAGAAGGGTAGACACAGGATAACAACCTGGTTCCCTGTAGAGGAAAGGCTGTGCAACCACTGCACAACAGCAGAACCTGAGACAGAGCTGCATTTCCTGACAAAATGTCAAAAATATAAAACAATTAGAAAGTGTAATTTCCCCAAATGTGAAACCCTTATTTGAGGTTTTAAAGACCTCTCTGATGAGAATAGGCTACCCGTCCTGTTGGGGGAAGGGTTGGCAGCTCACTCCATTGCAGCCTGACATAAGATGAGGGACAGTGTCTGACAGACCAATCAACCTGCACATGTCCTCCACTGTATGCTTATTGTTATTGTTCAATGTATGGTTATTTTGACCCTTGGTTATTGTTGTTACTGTTGTTATTGTTGTTACTGTTGTTATTTTGACCCTTGGTTATTGTTGTTACTGTTGTTATTGTTGTTACTGTTGTCCCATTGACAATTTGGATTCTTATTATTTTAATATTGTAAATATACAAAGTAAGCTTTGGCAATATGTACATTGTTACGTCAAGCCAATACAGCAAATTGAATTGAGAGAGAGACACAGAGAGAGGGCGAGAGGGCGAGAGGGCGAGAGAGACACAGAGAGAGAGAGAGAGGGCGAGAGAGCGAGAGGGCGAGAGGGCAAGAGGGCGAGAGGGCGAGAGAGACACAGAGAGAGAGAGAGAGGGCGAGAGAGCGAGAGGGCGAGAGGGCAAGAGGGCGAGAGGGCGAGAGAGACACAGAGAGAGGGCGAGAGGGCGAGAGGGCGAGAGAGCGAGAGGGCGAGAGGGCGAGAGAGACACAGAGAGACACAGAGAGAGAGAGAGAGGGCGAGAGAGCGAGAGGGCGAGAGGGCAAGAGGGCGAGAGGGCGAGAGAGACACAGAGAGAGAGAGAGAGGGCGAGAGAGCGAGAGGGCGAGAGGGCAAGAGGGCGAGAGGGCGAGAGAGACACAGAGAGAGGGCGAGAGGGCGAGAGGGCGAGAGAGCGAGAGGGCGAGAGGGCGAGAGGGCGAGAGAGACACAGAGAGACACAGAGAGAGAGAGAGAGGGCGAGAGAGCGAGAGGGCGAGAGGGCAAGAGGGCGAGAGGGCGAGAGAGACACAGAGAGAGGGCGAGAGGGCGAGAGGGGCGAGAGAGAGAGAGGGCGAGAGAGCGAGAGGGCGAGAGGGCGAGAGGGGCGAGAGAGACACAGAGAGAGAGAGAGAGGGCGAGAGAGCGAGAGGGCGCGAGGGCGAGAGGGCGAGAGGGCGAGAGAGACACAGAGAGAGGGCGAGAGGGCGAGAGGGCGAGAGAGCGAGAGGGCGAGAGGGCGAGAGGGCGAGAGAGAGAGAGGGCGAGAGGGCGAGAGGGCGAGAGGGCGAGAGAGAGAGAGGGCGAGAGGGCGAGAGGGGCGAGAGGGCGAGAGGGCGAGAGAGAGAGAGAGAGGGCGAGAGGGGCGAGAGGGCGAGAGGGCGAGAGAGAGAGAGAAAGAAAAAAAAAGAGAGAGAGAGAGAGAGAGAGAGTATATAGGGGAAAAGACAGCCAACACTCATGGAACATCAACTTGCTCACCTGGCGGTCAGTCCCACAGCTCAGCTCTTTATGACTGAAAAAACAACACATATGCATAAACGCCTTGACAGAATTACCATAACATTACTCATTTATAATTTATTCATGTGTAATTCATTCCAGCCTGTGCTCTTCCAACAATCTATGAGGGGTCTGCCTGTGGGAGGTCTGTAGGCTTGGGGAGTGGGTGGAGGAAGAGGAGTGGGGGAGCCTGGGTAACGCGGTCCCTCTGAGCTGTGTGATCTGGAGCTAATTGAGTTGTAGCGGTGCACAGTACCTCTATAGGGATTACTGTTTGGGAAAATGATGGCAATTACCCAGAAACCTCCACTCCCAATTCCTTCTCTCCTTCAAGGCTCCTCACACAACCTATGTTTGTCAAAGTATTTTTTAAACAAGTTGGGAGCAATTGACAGCCCTAATTAGGATTTTAATGGTTTTAAAGTTGGGCTGTTAAATTGATGATGTTCAGAATGCAGTGGAGAATGTAATGCATTCAAATTTCCCTGACAACCCTGGGGTTCCTCCTTTTCCTTTACATTTCATATAACTTCAAGGGTTATTCAGAATCCCTGGTAACACTCTTTTTTCCGAGGCAGAGAAGACAATATAATTAAGGGCTTGATTCAATCAGATCCGCTTTAGCCAACATACGCGTAGGAGGTTGTTTTGACGGCGTCAGGCTGGAACTGCTTTAGAGCTGTCAAATCCACTAGTGGCTCCTGGCATTATACCTAAAGCGGACATTGCCATTGGCTGCATGGAACCACATTCACAGAAATCCCATGCAGCCTTGTTTACAAGTTGGAACACTGGAATGTGAGATGGAATCTAAACCTCCATTAGGAACACCGGAATGTGAGATGGAATCTACACCTCCATTAGGAACACTGGAATGTGAGATGGAATCTACACCTCCATTAGGAACACCGGAATGTGAGATGGAATCTAAACCTCCATTAGGAACACCGGAATGTGAGATGGAATCTACACCTCCATTAGGAACACCGGAATGTGAGATGGAATCTATACCTCCATTAGGAACACTGGAATGTGAGATGGAATCTAAACCTCCATTAGGAACACCGGAATGTGAGATGGAATCTACACCTCCATTAGGAACACTGGAATGTGAGATGGAATCTACACCTCCATTAGGAACACTGGAATGTGAGATGGAATCTATACTTCCATTAGGACCACCGGAATGTGAGATGGAATCTACACCTCCATTAGGAACACTGGAATGTGAGATGGAATCTACACCTCCATTAGGAACACCGGAATGTGAGATGGAATCTACACCTCCATTAGGAACACCGGAATGTGAGATGGAATCTACACCTCCATTAGGAACACCGGAATGTGAGATGGAATCTACACCTCCATTAGGAACACCGGAATGTGAGATGGAATCTACACCTCCATTAGGAACACCGGAATGTGAGATGGAATCTAAACCTCCATTATGATGATAGAAACCCTCATTTTCGTTTCATGTGTTTTCAATTTGAGCATCATTAATTCTATGTAGCCTACACTTTCTCTACTGAACTTCTAACACGAGTGGGGTGTGTGTGGCTGTGTGACAATAATCGGAAGAGCAGCTGCTCACTGATTCGACAGCTCCAACGCAGTTCCGACAAATGAACACTTGATCTGATTGAATCTAGGCCTAACTTCCTGAATCTGACTATATCTACTAGATGTATCTATCTTCAACATAATCTTTACTTTACTTTGACACATTTTTCAGATGTAATTGAGATAGCGGCCGGGGCAACCGAGATTGGCCCGCATTTTCAAAACTCTACAAGTACAAAACTCTAAACTGATAACACTTGTAATGCCCCCTATCTTCTGTTCAGAACCTTAGTGCATTCATTGGCGTTTCACACATCTTTCACCCCTGAGTCATTCAAGTGTTCAGTGAAATACCATTTTGTTTAGTAACCAACAGCTGGTGCTGCACAAGATCTAAGGAAGTCTCAAGGTTTTGCTCGCCTGAGGTAGAGTATCTCATGACAAGCTGTAAACCACACTATTTACCAAGAGAGTTTTCATCTACATTCTTAATAGCTGTCTATTTACCACCACAAACCGATTCTGGCAATAAGACTGCACTCAATGAGCTGTATATGGCCATAAGCAAACAGGAAAAACGCTCATCTAAAGGTGACAATCCTAGTGGCCGGGGACTTTAATGCAGGGAAACTCAAATCCATTTGACCTAATTTCTACCAGCATGTTAAATGTGCAAAAAAAAAAAACTCTAGACCACTTTTACTCCACACACAGAGACGCATACAAAGCTCTCTCTCGCCCTCCATTTGGCAAATCTGACCATAATGCTATCCTCCTGATTCCTGCTTACAAGCAAAAATTAAAGCAGGAAGCACCAGTGACTAGATCAATAAAAAAGTGGTCAGATGAAGCAGATGCTAAACTACTGGACTGTTTTGCTAGCACAGACTGGAATATATTCTAGGATTGTTCCGATGGCATCACCACATCAGTCACTGGCTTCATCGATAAGTGCATTGATGACGTCATCCCCACAGTGACCGTACGTACATTCCCCAACCAGAAGCCATGGATTACAGGCAACATTTGCACTGAGCTAAAGGGTAGAGCTGCCACTTTCAAGGAACGGGACTCTAACCCAGAAGCTTATAAGAAATCTCGCTATGACCTCCGATGAACCGTTAAAACCGGCAAAGCGTCAATACAGGACTACGATTGAATCGTACTACACCGGCTCCGATGCTTGTCGGACGTGGCAGTGATTGCAAACTATTACAGACTACAGAGGGAAGCACAGCCATTAGTCCTTCGGTCAGAGTCGTGACAAATAGAAGGATTTTGTTCTAAAAAGTGTCTTGCACCTGGGTTTATGGGTTTATATTCTCCAAGACGTACTTTCAAGGCGTGGGATGTTTTTCCAATATAACCTTATAACAAGACCACTGTAACAAATAAATAACTCCTTTAGTAGTGCAAGTTATACATGACTTTATCCCACAGGTCCTAGAAATCTGAGGATATAAAAAGTTTCTTTATGTTTCCTTAGTTTCCTTATTCCTTATTTCCTTGGTGCTACAAGAGGTACAAGATCTACAGGGGAAGCATCCTTTTATGAAGGCCTCTTTTATCTCTCTGACCACATCTGATTTAACCAATACGTTTGATAGATTTCTTGCTCGTTTATAGGTGAATAAAGGTGGATTCTGGAAAGCAGAATACTAAATGCCCCACGAGGTGAGATCTAGCATGGAGCCCCAGACCGAAATTATTACCGGCCCGTAGCACTCATGTCGGTAGCCATGAAGTGC
Source organism: Oncorhynchus kisutch (assembly GCF_002021735.2). Taxonomy (NCBI): domain Eukaryota; kingdom Metazoa; phylum Chordata; class Actinopteri; order Salmoniformes; family Salmonidae; genus Oncorhynchus; species Oncorhynchus kisutch. The sequence goes on along the minus strand of NC_034175.2, from coordinate 372,398 downwards.
TTTGAAAGGCTGGTCATGGCTCACATCAGCACCATCATCCCGGAAACCCTAGACTCACTCCAATTTGCATACCGCCCCAACAGATCCACAGATGACACAATCTCTATTGCACTCCACATTGCACTTTCCCACCTGGACAAGAGGAACACCTACAGTGGGGAGAACAAGTATTTGATACACTGCCGATTTTGCTGATTTTCCTACTTACAAAGCATGTAGAGGTCTGTCATTTTTATCATAGGTACACTTCAACTGTGAGAGACGGAATCTAAAACAAAAATCCTGAAAATTACATTGTATGATTTTTAAGTAATTAATTTGCATTTTATTGCATGACATATTTTTTGATCACCTACCAACCAGTAAGAATTCCGTCTCTCGAGGACCTGTTAGTTTTTCTTTAAGAACCCCTCCTGTTCTCCACTCATTACCTGTATTAACTGCACCTGTTTGAACTCGTTACCTGTATGAAAGACACCTGTCCACACACTCAATCAAACAGACTCCAACCTCTCCACAATGGCCAAGACCAGAGAGCTGTGTAAGGACATCAGGGATATAATTGTAGACCTGCACAAGGCTGGGATGGGCTACAGGACAATAGGCAAGCAGCTTTGTGAGAAGGCAACAACTGTTGGCGCAATTATTAGAAGATGGTTCAAGATGACGGTCAATCACCCTCGGTCTGGGGCTCCATGCTAGATCTCACCTCGTGGGGCATCAATGATCATGAGGAATGTGAGGGATCAGCCCAGAACTACATGGCAGGACCTGGTCAATGACCTGAAGAGAGCTGGGACCACAGTCTCAAAGAAAACCATTAGTAACACACTCGCCGTCATGGATTAAAATCCTACAGCGCACGCAAGGTCCCCCTGCTCAAGCCAGCACATGTCCAGGCCCGTCTGAAGTTTGCCAATGACCATCTGGATGATCCAGAGGAGGAATGGGAGAAGGTCATGTGGTCTGATGAGACAAAAATAGAGCTTTTTGGTCTAAACTCCACTCGCCGTGTTTGGAGGAAGAAGAAGGATGAGTACAACCCCAAGAACACCATCCCGACCGTGAAGCATGGAGGTGGAAACATCATTCTTTGGGGATGCTTTTCTGCAAAGGGGACAGGATGACTGCACCGTATTGAGGGGAGGATGGATGGGGCCATGTATTGCAAGATCTTGGTCAACAACCATTTTCCCTCAGTAAGAGCATTGAAGATGGGTCATGGCTGGGTCTTCTAGCATGACAACGACCCGAAACACACAGCCAGGGCAACTAAGGAGTGGCTCTGTAAGAAGCATCTCAACGTCCTGGAGTGGCCTAGCCAGTCTCCAGACCTGAACCCAATAGAAAATCTTTGGAGGGAGCTGAAAGTCCATATTGCCCAGCGACAGCCCTGAAACCTGAAGGATCTGGAGAAGGTCTGTATGGAGGAGTGGGCCAAAATCCCTGCTACAGTGTGTGCAAACCTGGTCAAGAACTACAGGAAACGTATGATCTCTGTAATTGCAAACAAAGGTTTTTGTACCAAATATTAAGTTCTGCTTTTCTGATGTATCAAATACTTATGTCATGCAATAAAATGCAAATTAATTACTTAAAAATCATACAATGTGATTTTCTGGATTTTTGTTTTAGATTCCGTGTACCTATGATACAAATTACAGACCTCTACATGCTTTGTAAGTACGAAAACCTGCAAAATCGGCAGTGTATCAAATACTTGTTCTCCCCACTGTATGTGAGAATGCTATTCATTGATTACAGCGCCATTCAACACCATAGTGCCCTCAAAGCTCATCACTAAGCTAAGGACTCTGGGACTAAACACCACCCTCTGCAACTGGAGCCTGGACTTCCTGATGGGCCGCCCCCAGGTGGTAAGGGTAGGAAACAACACATCTGCCTGATCCTCAACACTGGGGCCCTCAGGGGTGCATGTTTAGTCCCCTCCTGTACTCCTTGTTCACCTACGACTGCGTGGCCAAACACGACTCCAACCCCATCATTACGTTTTCTGACAACACAACAGTGGTAGGCCTGATCACCGACAGCGATGAGACAGCCTATAGGGAGTAGGTCAGAGACCTGGCAGTGTAGTGCCAGGACAACAACCTCTCCCTCAATGTGAGCAAGGGAACAGGTTGGAAATGTCATTGAAGACACTTGCCAGTTGGTCAGCGCATTCTCGGAGTACACATCTTGTTAATCCGTCTGGCACTGCGAGCGGTGAGCGTGATCACATAGTCGTCCTGAATAGCTGGTGCTCTCATGCATGCTTCAATGTTGCCTCGAAGCGTGCATAAAAATATTTTTGCTCGTCTGCCTTGTGTTACTAGGCTGCTCGCGGCTGGGCTTCACTTTGTAGTCCGAAATAGTTTGCAAGCCCAGCCACATCCGACAAGCATCGGAGCCGGTGTAGTAGGAATGTGATGCAATTGGGATGTAATTGCCTTAATCTTGTTTGGACCTCAGTAGCTACTGTCTTGGGGATCCTTAATAAATACTTATACAAAATACAACAAAATCACTTCAGAAGTGAATATTTCATTGTGAAAGGGAGATACTTAGATTGAATATGTATGCAAATTGAAGTAGTGATTAGTGCACAAGAAACTTGGTGAATTTGTTTGTTTTACTAAAGCAATTGAAAATGTGTGTAGAGTTGTGAAAATGTACCACATGCTTGTGAAAATTGCACCAAAGTATGTGTGTGTGTGTTGCCTCATTCATCCCCCTTACCTCTCCCCTGTAACTATTCCCGAGGCCGTTGCTGTAAATGAGAATGTGTTCTCAGTCAACTTACCTGGTAAAATAAGGGTAAAATAAAATGTGTGTGTGCGTGCGTGTTTGTGGGCTCCAGTGCTTGCATGTGTGTGATTTCACAGCGAGATTCCATCTCAGACCTGGATATTCTTTGACCAGTTCCCATGGTAACTCTCCACCCCCACCCACTACCATGTTCCTACTGGGTCTCCATCTCACCTGTGTTCTACTGTCTGTATCCGACTTACAGAGTAGAGCTAACATTCCAGGTGGTTCTGTTGCTGTATATTCTCCCAGCATGAAAGTACTTTATTTCTGAGAGAGAAATAGAGAGAGAGAGAGAGAGAGAGAGAGAGAGAGAGAGAGAGAGAGAGAGAGAGAGAGAGAGAGAGAGAAGGGAGAGAGAGAGAGAGAGAGAGAGAGAGAAGGGAGAGAGAGAGAGAGAGAGAGAGAGAGAAGGGAGAGAGAGAGAGAGAAGGGAGAGAGAGAGAGAGAGAGAGAGAGAGAGAAAAAAAAAATACCTGAAAAGACAACAACAGATAATACCAATTCACTTGTAAATTATATGGATATCAGGTCTTGGATACTCACAGACTCTGTCCTGTCGTTAGCATGGAGAATTGTAATGCCGATCCGTCACGACGCATGATCCTGTAGACCTCTGAAGCTGACAAGTCACAACCGAAACATCCGTTAGGTGCAGACGGACGACTAGGCTACAGAATGTCTCTGTTGGACCAGATCGACCATGGCGTCGTAGCACAGTTCTTGGCACAGTAGAACAAGAAGTGGTGCCAGTAGTTGGCATAACTCTGCTGAATGAACATATGTTTGAATAATGCATACAAGTGAGCAGTAGAGTCAGGATATCTAAACAGTAGAGTAGAAAGGGACATTGGGGAGGGGGATGTTAAGCAGAGTTTGAGGTGTACAGTACTGTATGTTCGCTCAAATTAACTAACCCTAATGATGAAAAACAGTGGTGTAAAGTACTTAGGTAAAAATACTTTATAGTACTACTTAAGTAGTTTTGGGGGGTATCTGTATTTTACTTTACTATTAATATTTTTGACAACTTTTGTCCACTACATTCCCCCCCAAAATAATGTACTTTTTACTCCAAACATTTTCCCTGACACCCAAAAGTACAAGTTACATTTCAAATGCTTAGCAGGACAGAAAAATTGTCAAAATCACACTCTTATCAAGAGAACATTCCTGGTCATACCTACTGCCTCTGGTCTGGCAACTAAACACAAATGCTTCATTTGTAAATGATGTCTGAGTGTTGCAGTGTGCCCCTGGCTATCCGTAAAATAATAAAACAAGAAAATGGTGCCATCTGGTTTACTTAAAACCTGTTATGGCAAGTAGTTCCCCTCAGGGAACTCCACCCCCCCCCATTCAGCTGAAAAGGTGGCGCAGGGAATTCAAAAATATTCTTTAGAAATATTTAACTTTCACACATTAACAAGTCCAATACCTCAAATGAAAGATAAACATCTTGTTCATCTACCCATCATGTCCGATTTTTAAAATGTTTTACAGAGAAAACACAACATATATTTATGTTAGACCACCACCAAATCAAAGGGAAAACGCAGCCATTTTTTCCAACCAAAGATAGAGTCACAAAAGCAGGATTAGAGATAAAATGAATCACTAACCTTTTGAAAATCTTCATCAGATGACACTCATATGACATGCTACACAATACATTTATGTTTTGTTCGATAATATGCATATTTATATCGACAAATCTCGGTTTACATTGACGCCATGTTAAGAACTGCCTCCAAAATATCCAGAGGAATTATAGAAAGCTACGCCAGATAACAGAAATACTCATCATAAACTTTGACTAAAGATACATGTTCTACATATAATTAAAGATACACTGGTTCTTAATGCAACCGTGTCAGATTTTTTTTTAAACGTTACGGAAAAAGCCTAACATTGCAATAATCTGAGACGGCGCTCAGACGTAAAATTATTTCTCCGCCATGTTGGAGTTAACAGAAATACAAAATTACAACATAAATATTCCCTTACCTTTGATGATCTTTCATCAGAATGAAGTGCAAGGAGTCCTAGTTCCACAATAAATCATTGTTTTGTTCCATAATGTCCAATACTAGTGTCCAAGTAGCTGCATTTGCTATCACTTTCAGCTCACGTGCCCAAAAACTGACTGCTGGTCCAGGATAACTTGCACGAAAACTTCCAAAAGATATATTCCAGGTTGAATAAACTGGTCAAACTAAGTAGAGAATCAATCTTCAGGATGTTATTATCATATATATCCAATAACGTTCCAACCGGAACATACGTTTTCAGCTGGAGACAAATGGAACAGCGGTAGCACCCACAGTGAAATGCGCCACAGGAAAATGGCATTCTGTCGGGACACTGACTATTTCCCTTCCCATTCGGTCAAAGTTCACAGCAAATGATCCATTCCACTTTCTACTGAATGAGGACATCTAGTGGAAGTTGTATGAAGTGCTACCAGATCCATATCTTGTTGGGAAAGGAGGGGGCGATGACGTCAAAGTTGCCCCACATTCAGAATTTCACTTCTTGTTTGGAAGATTGCCTGCCCTATGAGTTCTGTTATACTCACAGACATAATTCAAACAGTTTTAGAAACGTCCGAGTGTTTTCTATCCAATAGTAATAATAATATGCATATATTAGCAATCTAGGACAGAGTAGGCTGCAGTTCACTATGGGCACGCAATTAATCCAAAGTGAAAATACTGTCCCCTATCCTCAACGAGTTTTAATATAAGGAATGTGAAATGATTTATACTTTTCCTTTTGATGCTTCAGGATATTTTAGCAATTACATTTACTTTTGATACATAAGTATATTTAAAACCAAATACTTTTAGATTTTTACTCCAGTAGTACTTTACTGGGTGACTTTCACTTTTACTTGAGTAATTTTCTACTAAGGTATCTTTACTTTTACACAAGTATGACAATTTACTACTTTTCCACCACTGATGAAAAGCTGTTGAAGAAAAACTGTTCCAGTCTACAATGGGGGTAGAGGTAGGGGTCCTGTTATTCGTAGAAGAACAAACTAAATTATACTGTAACAGGTGGTCAAAAAAAATCCCCCCAAAACATTCTTACTTCCCAGGAGACCAAGGTCAATTTGAGGAGACTATGATAACCAATCTGGTGAGCGTTTGCACTTTGCAACTGAACTCCACCCCCAAAGGACTGGAATGCTGAGGTGTTTTCCCTTTTACTCAATGCTGAGGTTTATAACCCTTTACTCAATGCTGAGGTTTATAACCCTTTACTCAATGCTGAGGTTTATAACCCTTTACTCAATGCTGAGGTTTATAACCCTTTACTCAATGCTGAGGTTTATAACCCTTTACTCAATGCTGAGCTTCATAACCCTTTACTCAATGCTGAGCTTCATAACCCTTTACTCACTTCCTCAACAATATTGTCAATTCTACTGCATGATGGTGATGCTCATGACAATAGTGACTAGCTGTCAAGCCAAACTGTCAATCCTTGTTCACTGCCTGAAAGGACAGTGTATGTGAAAGAATGATAGGTGAATGGTGAATGAAAAAAATAAAGCCTGAATATCAGCTCATATGGGGCCCATCCAGTCAGCTTTCACATTGGTTGAGAAAAGGAACACTGAAAATAGAAGATACACTTCTTTAGAGTGAAACTGAATTACCATAGCTGACTTAGCGAAATGGGATACCTAGTCAGTTGTACAACTGAATGCGTCTTCTGCATTTAACCTAACCCCTATGAATCAAAGACAAGCGTGGGGCTGACTTAATCGACATCGGAGGGCAGTGGTTGTTAGGTGTTAACTGCCTTACTCAATGGTAGAAGAGCAGATTTGTACCTTGTCGACTCGGGATTCGAATCACCAACCTTTCGGTTACCAATGCTCCTACCAGCCAGGTACCTGCCGCCCTTATACAGTAGCATGAGTGTAGGACATGTGACCTTACGTACATCCTGTCACTGGTTGATTAGGTGTCAGAAGGTGGGTGTAGCTGATGCATGAAGTCAGGAGCAGGAGAGCAGAATGAGTGAGCAACGTACTTTACTCAAAATAAAGGCACAAGGTAACAATACACTTGACCAACATTAAACGGTAATCAATTACGCACGGGTGAAAACAGCACCCGTCGAAAACCAACCATAACGTACCGAATGAACATAGAAACAATCACGCACAAAAACATGGGGGAAACAGAGGGTTAAATACATGAACATGTAATTGGGGAATGAAACCAGGTGTGTAGAAAACAAAGACAAAACAAATGGAAAATGAAAGGTGGATCAGCGATGGCTAGAAGACCTGGGACGTCGACCGCCGAACGCCGCCCGAACAAGGAGAGGGGCCGACTTCGGCGGAAGTCATGACATTAGCTGTCATTCTTCAAAGGAATTTGAGCTGCATGGATACCCAAGAGGTTTCCAACAGATCTTTACTATTCAACATCCTATATGGCATACAGGAAGGAGCCTTCCCACTGGGCACAGATGTCAGTTCAATGTCTAGTTTTGGTTTGAAATCAATATCAAATGTCACCATGTCATTGGATTTAAGTTCAACATTTTTGGGAATTTTTTTAAATGTCCTTACGTCGATGAGTTTTTACAAATCAAATCAGTTTTCCACATGGAAACAATGTTGATTCAACCAGTTTTTGCCCAGTGGGCAATTTGGTATTTGATAGATAAGTTTATCAATGAAATTCCAACCTACTGTATTTTCACCCACTCAAAAAGACATTCTCAATGTGTTATCACTATGCTTCAATCATCTAAAAGCACAACAAAGTTCAAATTGGAATATAATGTCAGATATTTTTTTGTTGATTTAATTATTTTATTTTTGGTTGAGATGGAGACGTGAATCCAACATATTTATTATTCATGTACTATTAACTAGTAAATTCCATTTGAAATCAGCCAAACCCTAGGCCTGTATGTATTGTCTATTTTTTGTTGAATCCTGGGCTGAATTTAAACATAGCTGTTGATGACGTCCCAAATGCTATATAGGGCTAAATAGCATCATTGATTGATTTATAGGATTTATAAATGATGGTTACATTTCATTTGTTCTGCTGAACCTACCCTTTGGAAAGACTGAGAGACAGAGTGAATCTGTTAAGTGGAGATTTCTCAACAATCATTCTCACAGTGGCACATTGGTGATAGTCATTGGCAAATATCAAAGCTAAGCTTGATTAAAACCCTGGATGGGAGACTAAGGTTTTTTACAAGGTTTGTCTCCATTGAAAATTGGTTACCATGATGACATAATCCTGTGGTAAAAGGTCACCCTCAAAACAACATAGATTACTTTTTTTTATCCAATGTATTTTCCACATATTTCCCACATAGATTCCACTTCACAACACGTTGACAAATTACGTAGATAAAAGAAACCGTTTCTACCCAGCGGGTTGGAGCTCTATTCAATCCGTATCCTGGAACAGCCTGATTGAAATTTAAAGGCAATTTTCCCGTGTTAGCTGAGACTGCTGTTTTCGGTAGATGCAGCATATGTCGGTTCAATTGTAAATACCTTTACATTTCTATTGCCCAATCTGTAACACCTCACCGATGCAGGTTGAACAGAGCCTTTGTACTGCTTTGTTTTTTCTAATGACGGCCATTTTGCTGTCAGCGCTCTGCTTTCAGCAGGACTTGTTCTCCTCAAGAGGAAATCCCTCCGGCATTGATTAGCATATCTTGTGAAGCACATGAAGGTAGTAAACCTTGTGGGTAAACGTCTAGGCAAAGTAAAACATTCAAAGGAAACCGCAGCACACTGCTGTTCATGATCCCAACTGATTTCATTGTTATGTTTCCACCCATGTACCAGGAATACAGGAATTCAGCTCGTCTCTTAGGAGAAGGAAAAACAGGGTTTTGACTATATGGTATAGAGCTTTTGTCAGATTTGACTTTTCGAAGCAGGTTAGGAGAACTTACGGAGCAGGATAGAGAATTCATGTAGCAATTAGGAGAATTAGGTTAAGGTTAGGAAAAGGTTTAGGCTTAGGGTTCGCTAAAATACAAAACATTTCAACTTTTGACGTTCATTTGACAAAAGCCACTGTATATCCCTTCTAGCCATGACCAATAAGCTGTGACCAATAAGCTGTGGACGGACATTGTCTGTATTTGTCCATGTTTATACAGCGGGAAAACTGGGTCATTTTTATGAGACATGAGTCTTCAAGTTTATTGGCTTCAATTAATGGATGAGATTAGGGGCAAAACCATGACAGGAAGAGAGAAGGCGTGTAAGCCTAGAGTACTGTACAAAGTCATTTTCCAAATACAATCGTACCAAAGATAGATCTTGGAAAGCAACTGTATGTGAACGATATAGCATTCAGTGAGTTGAAAACATCTGTATCAGTTGATAACAAGGAGCAGTTCTGATAGTCCCTCAGGCTCCTATACCCACTATGTGACGTGAGGTCACATTGAATCAATACCAGGAACTTGGTTGCCTGATAGAAGAAAGCAGAAGCCCTACCTTCACTTCTTCCTTCCCTTATTTTATGTCCAAGGTGTAGAAATCCTGGCAACAGGGGTTCTGACTTATCAAGAACTTTACCTGGGTTATCGAACCCTGTCCCAATCAATAGCTGATTTGAATTGCATAATTTCCTCCACCTCCCGTTGTCCCTTCGGTCTTTAGCTGGCTTGGGGCCAGTTGCTCTGTGGCAGGGATTATTAATAGCACTCGGTGGACTCACTAAATACTGATTCATGGACGCCTGGTCTTTTCCCACCAGGAAAGCTGTTTAAACCGTCTTGTCGGTATTGATCGCTGAGGGCTGGAGGGGTTGTTAATATTAACCCTGTGAGTGGTGGTCTCTGTATATATGTCTCTTTGTGTGTGTGCGAGTGTGGTGGCTAAACAGGGGTTCTTCATAGCCCCCTAAGGGATGATGTGATGGGAGCTGAGTGTTTTCTTGGTCCAGCTGTGTGGAGGCAAATGATTGTTTCTGACGTCTCGGTTGTGACATCGTGAGAGGTGAGCTGAAAGACATGGTGGCAAGGTGTGTGTGTGTGTGTGTGTACACATGTGTGTGTGTCTGAGCAAATTCCCCAACAACACATAAAATGAGATGTATGAGGCATTTGGGCTTCTTTGGAGGCATGAAGGACTAACAGCCTTACTGCACATGGTCTAATCTTGTTGTTGTGAACCGCTCCCAAGACGTCTTGGTCTATTAGAATGTAATCTCCATTTTAGTATTGACCAGACAGACACAGCTGTCACTGGCTAAGAGGCCATAAAGATGAATAGGTTCTCTGCAGCTCATTGTCAGCCTGGCTATGGGAGGAAAAAGGTTTAGGACAGGTGGTCTGCCCTGATAAAAACACTGACAGATAGACTACCCTGCCGGTAAGGATTTCTCCAAAGAGATAAAGCTTATCTGACAGGTAGGATTAATGTTGTTTGATTATTTATTTTGTCTATGAGTTGTATTAATGGATATGATGTGGTATGAGACAGCGCTACATATCATCAGCATTAATGAAAGCCCACAGCACGGCTAGTGTTGTGTCATTGCTAGTAGGTTGATGGAGCTTTAGAATGAATGCTGCACCACAGACACACAATTATACGATGGAAAATGAAGAATCAATGGTGAATACTGACTATATGTCCATGTCTGCTTGGATGGCATTTTGCTGCATTCACCTTGCACATATCAGACTGCATGGTAGGCCAAGGACCATGAATTGATCTATCTAAGTTCTTGTACTAAATGCGTGCATTAGTTAAAGACTTAGTATTGAACAACCATCACCCGAATGCACCACAGCTCCAATGCGATTTGTATCTGGGGACACTGAACTGCATTGGCATGCTCTATAGCGTGTCGTGGAAGATTCAGAATTTGTTGGTAACATTTGTACTATGTTTTATATTCATCAAATGTGTGTAAGTTACTTCTCATCAGAATGGTATTTTTGTATAATACTGTGGCGGGGTTGCAGTTATCTGTTCTATGTCGAGACTAAGTTGCATGGGCCGCAGAGAGGGGAGAGGTCAAAGTATCATCATGTGTAAACATATCTCTTGACTCCACAATGTCTGTGTGCCAGTCAGTGTGTCTGTGTGATCTTGTCCAGGATTGGTTGTATTTAGAATTGGTTGTATCTAAATGACAATTTGATATATGCCTGTTGATATGGTGGGTTGGTTTATGGTTCTGGGGTTTGAGTAAGGAGACAAAGCAAGCGCTAGTATACACTCTCAGAAAACAAGGTGCTATCTAGAACCTTAAAGGATTCTTCGGCTGTCCACATAGGATAATCCTTTGAAGAACCCTTTTTGGTTGCAGGTAGAACCATTTTGGATCCAGGTAGAACTGTTTTGGGTTCCATGTAGAACCGAGTTCTACCTGGATCCAAAATGGTTCTACCTTAAATCAAAAATGATTATCCTATGAAGACAGCCGACGAACCCTTTTGTAACCGTTTTTTTCTAAAAGTACATTACCCCTCCCATCCTATACATTATTAATAGTGATTTACAGTGAAATACTGTCTGTGCTGTAGAATGACAGAAAGGTAGTCTAATCACCACCCCATCTTGCTGCCATGGTTAGAGCTCAGGTGTGGGTAAGCCTGGGTGTTTTCCATGAGAGGACAATAATGATCTGTAAGCACGCCATCTCTCCCCTTCCCCTCCTCATCACCAAGGTTGAATTATGGAGCTAGGCCATGGCCATTACACCTGTCACCTTTCATTTAGTGCAGAGACAGAGGTTGGAGGATAGGGGTTGGTGTGGCTCGAGTCTCAGGGAGACATCAACACTTACACCTCCTGGGGACAGCTGGAAGTCACACAGGATAGTCATCTTCTAATGCTAGTGTCGGGAAGACCAATTAGGTATAGAGTAAAGCAATTGTCTGTAAATTGCAGTTAGCATTGTTTTTAGCTGTTAGCATTCCAGCGTTATCTGGAAATGTTAGCTTTGGGCAGGGGTCCGTGTTGATTAGCTTCAGCGATACAGACTGAATAGATCACTAAGACACCACTTCAATCGATTAAAGATCAAGGAAACTACTCTGTGGGCTCACTACAGAACGTTGATCAAAGCCACTGTTATGAATCCCTGATGTAGATAAATATATAATGTACTTGTAGCAGAGAAAGGTGTGCATTTGTTCACCCAAGCCATCCACTATGGCACAAGAACCAACAAATCATTGGATTGAACTGTACCAGCTTCCCTGTACCTGCTGATGCCTACCCTGCTCTGGTCCACGGAGACAAATGGATCAGCACATCCCTTACAGTCAGGGCCAAAGGTATCCTTGGAATTAGGCCATCAATAACTGTAGAGCACGGAACATCTACGATGGACGGAGGCAGTTTAGTGGTGGAAGCTGTTGACGTATTGAGAATGAGGTTCCCAATGTAACAAGAGACAGCAGAACAACCACCATTACTCACTGTGAGACTGGGTCGTTAGACTGAGACATTAGACATTAGACCGAGTCATTAGACCGAGTCATTAGACCGAGACGTTAGACCGAGATGTTAGATTGAGTCGTTAGACTGAGACATTAGACTGAGTCGTTAGACTGAGACGTTAGACTGAGACGTTAGACTGGGTCGTTAGACTGTGATGTTAGACTGGGACGTTAGACTGGGTCGTCAGACCGAGTCGTCATTAGATTGAGTCATTAGATCGAGTCATTAGACTGAGACATTAGACTGAGACATTAGACTGAAACATTAGACTGGGTCATTAGACTGAGTCATTAGACTGAGACAGTAGACTGGGTCATTAAACTGAGACATTAGACTGAGACATTAGACTGAGTCATTAAACTGAGACATTAGACTGAGACAATAGACTGAGTCATTAGACTGAAACATTAGACTGGGTCATTAGACTGAGTCATTAGACTGAGACAGTAGACTGGGTCATTAAACTGAGACATTAGACTGAGACATTAGACTGAGTCATTAAACTGAGACATTAGACTGAGACAATAGACTGAGTCATTAGACTGGGTCATTAGACTGAGACATCAGACTGAGACATTACACTGAGACATTACCACATTAACGCCTACTGATTTGTCTTGCTTTAATGAAACTTCCCTAGTTACCTACCTCTGGTTCCTCACTTCCCTAGCTACCCGTCTCTGGCTCCTCAACTCCCTAGCTACCCGTCTCTGGCTCCTCACTTCCCTAGCTACCCGTCTCTGGCTCCTCACCTCCCTAGCTACCTGTCTCCGGTTCCTCACTTCCCAAGATACCTGTCTCTGGTTCCTCACTTCCCAAGATACCTGTCTCTGGCTCCTCACTTCCCTAGCTACCTGTCTCTGGTTCCTCACTTCCCAAGATACCTGTCTCTGGCTCCTCACTTCCCTAGCTACCCGTCTCTGGCTCCTCACCTCCCTAGCTACCTGTCTCCGGTTCCTCACTTCCCAAGATACCTGTCTCTGGTTCCTCACTTCCCTAGCTACCCATCTCTGGCTCCTCACCTCCCTAGCTACCTGTCTCTGGTTCCTCACTTCCCAAGATACCTGTCTCTGGTTCCTCACTTCCCAAGATACCTGTCTCTGGTTCCTCACTTCCCAAGATACCCATCTCTGGTTCCTAACTTTCCTAGCTACCTGACTTTGGTGCAAAATTCCTCTTACCATAAAGATGTCTGAAGAGTAAGGACTGTTTTAAAGGGTTGACATTCTCATTGATGGCTAATGGATGTCATTAGCCGTCACCACGTCCTCCATCCGTACAGGTACTAAATGTAGTATTTATTATTTAGGGTTATTTATGTTGTAGCAACACTAAATAGCACCCAACTGTTTTAATACATCATTACAGCAAATGCATAGCAGAGATGACGCCTCCTGACCCTGACTATGGTCCTGAAGATAAATGAGCTGTCCAAGGTGCTGAAAGGAGTTAGAGAGCTCTTCTGCCCTCTAAAGCCTGTTGAGCCCTGCTCTGTGTAGGTACACTGAAGAACATCACATTGAGATGACACTACAGGCTTGTGTTGATCCTGGTTCAGGGCTGAGGTCACTCATTTCTCATGATCACACAAAGGAGAGACATTTCACATATTTAGCAGACGCTCTTATCCAAAGCAACTTACAAGAGCAATTACGATTAAGTGTCTTGCTCAAGGGCACAGACAGATTTTTCCCCTAGTCGGCTCTGGAAGTCGACTGTGGGAAGGTCTACTAACAATCCTTCCTCTTGTAACATCAAAGGCAACTTGGTGAATGGAGAACCTCTGGAGAACCTCTGTGCCTTTCAAGAAATTCCTCACTTCAAGGTTCTAAAAGTTTAGCGATAGGTTTGCTGCACAAAACTTATTAAGTAGAAGTAGAGTAGAGCTATTTTCTCAGCCAAGAAAAGACAATACTGACTACTAGTTCAGCCTCCCTTGCCAGATGACTCACAGGTCAGTTCCCTTGTCTGCTTCTCTGTGTGATTCTTACAGTGAGTCACTAGATACCTTTTTAAGCAGGTTGTGCAGCCGTCAGCTCTGGGTCCCGGCCCCACAGGACAAAAGCCTTATTAGATAGAGTACAGAGTGCATAATGGATTCCCATAAGCTCCGCTCCAGGTTGCTAATGCCCAGAGGTTGGTGGGAAAGAAAATGCACCGGCACAGCAAAACCCCTCTGCCCCAACGGTGGGATTACAGACCTATGACTGATGGTGCTTTCCCATCTAGACGAACCCCCACATCAGGATGTTGCCAGGGTTTTATGTTAATGTGATCTCTAGTGTTATTGTGTTTCCATTAGGAGTGTGACACTAAAGACTGGTGGCGAGCAGAATCAACAACCTCTTCCTCATTCAAGACTGTTGCTTTGTGGGAAGGTGTTAAAGTTCACAGTTAGCCATTTTTATGTAAATGAGAGCTGAAAAGTACCCAGAGCCTGCCTTGGCTCCAAGTTATAACAGGTCTGCAGTAGCCATGAGACACGGCTGCCGGTCCGCAGAGATGTTAACAGAAAAGCCATTAGACACGGCTGCCGGTCCGCGGAGATGTTAACAGAAAAGCCATGAGACACGGCTGCCGGTCCGCGTAGATGTTAACAGAAAAGCCATGAGACACGGCTGCCGGTCCGCGGAGATGTTAACAGAAAAGCCATGAGACACGGCTGCCGGTCCGCGTAGATGTTAACAGAAAAGCCATGAGACACGGCTGCCGGTCCGCGGAGATGTTAACAGAAAAGCCATGAGACACGGCTGCTGGTCCGCATAGACGTTAACAGAAAAGCCATGAGACACGGCTGCCGGTCCGCGGAGATGTTAACAGAAACGTTTGAACCTTTTGGGTAAAACACCAGGGTAAATCGTCATTGGAAATGAGCCACGAGTGAGTTATTTATGAGCTGATACCACCCAGCAACATACAGCTCTGTAGGATTTGATTAAATGATACTGCTCCATAATGACTTTCAGAGATCAATAACTGGGCAGGAAGAGGAAGAGTAGAACCAGATGAGAATAGGACTGTGTGTTGTTTTCTTCTGTCGGTCATTTATTACTCTGGATGATCACCAGAATCTATTTATCTCAGTGGTCTGGTACTGTCTGTCATTACAGTAACTAATCTATACTAACATACCTCAACTCGGGTCAGGCTGCTGGCAGGGATTTAATCATCATTTAATTAATACCGTACAACTTAATTTTATCTGTTGCAAGCATAAAGCCAGTTGGTAGTGGTATGTTTTTTATGAGACATATTTGCAAAATAGCCTCTGCAGGGGTGGAAAAGGTACCCAGTTGTCGTACTTGAGAACAAGTAAAGATACCATAATAGAAAATGACTAAAGTAAAAGTGAAAGTCACCAATTAAAATACTACTTGACTAAAAGTATTTGATTATAAATAAACTTAAGTATAAAAGGTAAATGTAATTTCTAAAATATACTTAAGTATCAAAAGTAAAAGTAAACGCTATAAATCATTTCAAAATCCTTATATGAAGCAAACCAGATAGCCTGATTGTCCTGTTGATTCTTCTATTTGGTGACAGCCAGGGGCACACTCCAACACTCAGACATCATTTACAAATGTAGTATTTGTGTTTAGTGAGTCTGCCAGATCAGAGGCAGTAGTGACGACCTCGCGTTTGTCCTGGTAAGTGCATTAACATTTTGTACGAAATGTAACAAGTACTTTTAGGTGTCAGGGAAATGTATGTGAGCAAAAAGTACATATTTTCATTACGAAGGCAGCTCCAAAATGCAGGTGTTTCAGCCTAGCTCAGTGCTTTCTGAATGCAGGTGTTTCAGCCTAGCTCAGTGCTTTCTGTGGTGGTGCGGCAGTCAGAGGAACATGTGTGTGTGTAGGGGTTGGTAATGTTTTCTAGTTGCACCATGATTGGCTCACTGTTCTCTCACTCATGAGGACACTACGTCACCGCCAAATCTAAGGGTAAAGGTACAAAATTCAAGCCCCTTGTGTGCTGCCATAGAGTTACACTAGAAGTGCCCATCCAAAAAGTTGCGAACTCTTTCTAGAGCTCCGCCCTGAAGATTACTGACGTCATCATGATTCAACCTTGTTTTTTCCAGAGTTCCTAGTTGTCTTGAAAGCACCATAAATCCAAAGAATGACAGACTTTGATGACAAAATTTGCCCACGATTTGCCTAATTTGTATTAGTCACATGCGCCGCATACAACAGTGAATAGATTACTTATGAGCCCCAAACCAACAATGCAGTAAAAAAAATACAGATAAGAATACGAGATAAAAGTAACAAGTAATTAAAGAGCAGCGGTGAAATAACAATAGCGAGACTATATACAGGGGGGGGGGGGGGGGGTACCGGTACAGAGTCAATGTGCGGGGACAATGGTTAGTTGAGGTAATATGTACATGAAGGTAGAGTTATTAAAGTGACTATGCCTAGATGATAACAACAAAGAGTAGCAGCGGTGTGGGAGAGGGGGAGTGGGGGCAATGCAAATAGTCTGGTGCATAAATGATGTAATATGCCAGGGAGATATCTACAGTTGAAGTCGGAGGTTTACATACACTTAGGTTGGAGACATAAAAACACGTTTTTAAACCACTCCACAAATTTCTTGTTAACAAATTATAGTTTTGGCAAGTCGGTTAGAACATCTACTAAGTGCATGACACAAGTCACTTTTCAAACAATTGTTTACAGACAGATTATTTCACTAAGAATGAACTGTATCACAATTCCAGTGGGTCAGAAGTTTACATAGACTAAGTTGACTGTGCCTTTAAACAGCTTGAAAAATTCCAGAAAATGATGTCATGGCTTTAGAAGTTGTACCTGTGGATGTATTCCAAGTCCTACCTTCAAACCTGCCTCTTTGCCTGACATCATGGGGAAATCAAAAGAAATCAGCCAAGACCTCCGAAAAAGAATTGTAGACCTCCACAAGTCTGGAACATCCTTAGGAGCAATTTCCAAATGCCTGAAGGTACCACGTTCATCTGTACAAACAATAGTAAGCAAGTATAAACACCATGGGACCACGCAGTCGTCATACTGCTCAGGAAGGAGACGCGTTCTGTCTCCTAGAGATGAACGTACTTTGGTGTGAAAAGTGCAAATCAATCCCAGAACAACAGCAAAGGATCTTGTGAAGATGCTGGAGGAAACAGGTACAAAAGTATCTATATCCACAGTAAAATGAGTCCTATGTCGACATAACCTGAAAGGCCGCTCAGCAAGGACGAAGCCACTGCTCGAAAACTGCCATAAAAAAAAAAAACAGACTAAAGCAAGACTATGTTTGGAGGAAAAAGGGGGAGGCTTGCAACCCGAAGAACACCATCTCAACCGTGAAGCACGGGGTGGCAGCATCATGTTGTGGGGATGCTTTGCTGCAGGAGGGACTGGTGCACCTCACAAAATAGATGGCTTCATAAGGCTGGAAAATGATGTGGATATATTGAAGCAACATCTCAAGACATCAGTCAGGAAGTTAAAGCTTGGTCACAAATGGATCTTCCAAATGGACAAAGTTGTGACAAAATGGCTTAAGAACAACAAAGTCAAGGTATTGGAGTGGCCATCACAAAGCCCTGACCTCCATCCTATAGAACATTTGTGGGCAGAACTGAAAAAGCGTGTGCGAGCAAGGAGGCCTACAAACCTGACTCAGTTACACCAGCTCTGTCAGGAGGAATGGGCCAAAATTCACCCAACTTATTGTGGGAAGCTTGTGGAAGGCTACCCGAAACGTTTGACCCAAGTTAAACAATTTAAAGGCAATGCTACCAAATACTTATTGAGTGTATGTAAACTTCTGACCCACTGGGGATGTGATGAAAGAAAGAAAAGTATAAATAAATCATTCTCTCTACTATTATTCTGACATTTCACATTCTTAAAATAAAGTGGTGATCCTAACTGACCGAAGAAAGGGAATTTTTACTTGGATTAAATGTCAGGAATTTATTTGGCTTAGGTGTATGTACATTTCTGACTTCAACTGTTTACTGTAGCTAAGAAAGTAATACTAAGTGTATGTTGTGGAGTAAGCTGTTAGTAGCCCATGTGCCCCACCCTAATAATTTAGGGTGAGGCACCAAGGGAAATATTCAGATTACAAAATGATAATTTTCCTAATATAACTTTCAGATATTTTCATATCTGATCAATTAGTCTTCTAATTAATGAATTATGCTTTACCTCACGTTAGTCTAATTCCAAACGTAGTAAATTGTTGGTTATCTGCACGAATCCAGTCTACACTTGGGGTCATCCATACATCAATTGTCTTAAATCATTTATTTACTAACTAAATAATCAATCACACAAACAAACAAGTAGATATGGTTACAAGGAAATGATAGGGGAATGTGCCATAGCGGGCTAAACCGGCATGGCGGCTTGTTAGACAAAGGGACTGAGGAGGGAGAGAAAGATAAAAGACACTCAAAGTTGATAATTATAACAATTGAAATGCTAATCCTTTGCACATGAACGCTCACTCATTCGGGAATAATTACAATCAATATATATATTTACACTCAGTGCGTCGTCATGATCTCTGTTGGAAAGTTTGTTTCTGTTGGATGGATAGTTCAGAGTAACATTCAGCAATGTTGTTATAGAATAGATGTTTTGGAGGTTGTCGGTCTTCGCGTTCAATGGTACCAAATTCCTAGCTGTAGACTAGTAATTAGTATCAAAGATTTGTTCTTATTCTGTCGGCTCGATTGTCTCAGAGTTTAACCATGTGGTATGGTTAAGAATTCAGCAATAGTCTGAAACCTTAGCCCTATCGTGGTTATCGAGGTAAGCTGTTCTCTACTCAAACCTTAGCCCTCTTGTAAATTGAGAGAAGCATGGTCTCAAGATAAATTCCAAAGGTGGGGGTTATATTAAGAAGAGCAGAAAGGGGATGTCCAACGACGCCAGATCAATGTCAGAAATGCAATGGAATTCATGCTAACTCTTACGTGAACGTGCGTGGCCAGCTCGTGGCTCTCTGACAGACCACTGACTCAAAGAGCCCTCATTCCCCCCTCCTTCACAGTAGAAGCATCAAACAAGGTTCTTAAGACTGTTGACATCTAGTGGAAGCCTTAGGAAGTGCAATATGACCCCATAGACCTGTGTATTTGATAGGCCAAGAGTTGAAAAACTACAAACCTCAGATTTCCCACTTCCTGGTTGGATTTTTCTCAGGTTTTCGCCTGCCATATGAGTTCTGTTATACTCATAGACATCATTCAAACAGTTTTAGAAACTTCAAAGTGTTTTCTATCCATATCTACTAATACTATGCATATATTAGTAACTGGGACTGAGTAGCAGGCAGTTTACTCTGGGCACGCATTTCATCAAAACGTGAAAATGCTGCCCCCTATCCCACACAGGTTAAACTCCAAAGGGAATTGGAGTTTCCTTCATTAAACAGTTTAAAATCACATTACATAATTTCGCAAATAGTTTCATCTTTACTCATTAATTTTATACAACAATTAGATGCAAGCCTCACAACTGAGACTCTTGTATAAACAGGGTTATGGAAATGTGGCTCTATTGTCTCTCATGAGTTTCATAAAATTGTACCAAATGGACCAGTTCGTAGCTGGCTACTTCACCGACCGTTTATACATTCTCCAGAACATGAATATTGTTCAGTTCTCAAGTTCTGTGAGGTGGAAGAAGTTCCTTTGTTCTCTCTATGAAAACTCTCTCTCTCTCTATACTGTCTGGCCATGAGGAAGAATCTCCTCCAGGAATTTATGACCTACCTAACAGAGCCTGGTGTAGCGGGAAGAGAGAGAGGGGGATGGTGCTCGCTGTACCCAGGGAGGGCAATGTCATGACACCTGTTTTAGAGAAATGTAATCATCGAATATTGTAAAAGCTTTCATTGTCTGTTTATATGCCCCCTTTATTTATTCTACGGTTCTGACTTGGTGTACAGGGAGAATACTGTAAGAAAGGCACATGTTCTGAATTCTGTCTCTGTACATTTCAAAAGTGCTGAACAAATAGTTATATTGACTACGTCCGTCTTAGCTCGCTCATTAATGTCTTAATCAAAATGACGGACGGCCTCTTATCCGCTCGGCGCCCCTTTATGCCATAGTTAGTGCATCTCAATTGTCAGTAGAAACCACATTTGTTTAAGCAAGTCAGCCATATCAGCTGGATTTTTAAGGCAGTAAATGAGGCTGAATGAACTGTTTCACTGCCAGACAAGGCTCCGCTGATAGCCAGGTGTAGCAGTGGTAAAATGTAAAATCAAATCAAATTTTATTTGTCACATACACATGGTTAGCAGATGTTCATGTGAGTGTAGCGAAAATCTTGTGCTTCTAGTTCCGACAATGCAGTAATAACTAACGAGTAATCTAACCTAACAATTCCACAACTACTTCCTTATTCACACAAGTGTAAAGGGATAAAGAATATGTACATAAAGATATATGAATGAGTGATGGTACAGAACGGCATAGGCAAGATGCAGTAGATGGTATAGAGTACAGTATATATATATGAGATGAGTAATGTAGGGTATATAAACATAAAGTGGCATAGTTTAAAGTGGTTAGTGATACATGTATTACATAAAGATGGCAAGATGCAGTAGATGCAGCAAGATGAAGCAGTTTAAATGAGTACAGTATATACATATACATATGAGATGAGTAATGTAGGGTATGTAAACATTCTATTAAAAGATGTTGGGACTGCTGTTGGGACTCTGCTGTTGAGACGTCTTTATGTAGGCCCTAACAGTTTGTTGTGTTGTGCATTAAAAGGAAAAGGTTGAGTTAGCCCCCACCAAGATGTACATGCTAAAATCGCCACTGCCACAACATATTACTGTTGACTCACACACAGCATTTTCCAGTATCTGTTTAATTTCAATGCAGCATATTAACTACAATGCATTCTAATTAACAAGGCCAAAGTCTCTGGAGACACAGTCTGTGTGAGGTGGATGTACTGTAATCAATGCATGTGTCACATCTGAGCTAACCTTCTGGGTAGATAAGGTTAAGTGCATTAGAATAGATGAATATGATAAATAAGTGTCTTCTTCCTCTGGAGACAAATCCCTTCCTGTATACTTCCGGGCCGGGCCTGCTGCTGAGCAGCTGAGCCAATGAGCCGAGCCCACACGTCTAATGGCCTCCGTGATCCTCCTGACACCAGCTGAAGGAAAGAGGATTTGGCTGGTGGTGGTTCATCTGTGCATTTATACTCCGAAATCCAGTGTGGTCTGATCCGTTTCTTACAGCAGGAAAATAATCCTGCAGCAACTGGAAAGGTGAATTATTTTATAATTAGTGGACATTTTTGTAGGTTTTGGTACATTTTTAGTAAGGGCAAATCAAGTCTGAAATGTTAAAGTAGAAATGAATCATTTTAGAAGCCTTTTTAAACCTCAAATGCACTACATGTTTGCAATTCCTGCTGTATAGGAACACTCCTAGAACAACAGGGTGGTCAAATTAAGATCCCGTATCTGCCAATATATGAATCCTTTGGGTTGACATGAGTTACTGTATAAATATGGAGACAGATTGAAATATTGTATTTTTTATAACCAAATTCCTTCACAATGAAAATTATTGGAACTGTTGTGCAGTAAAAACAAAGTATAATTGTGTCACCCAGTGCAGAGCCACACATTTGGACACACACACACACACACACACACACACACACACACACACACACACACACACACACACACACACACACACACACACACACACACACACACACACACACACACACACACACACACACACACAATCCAGGGCAATTTGTCACTTGCATTGACAAAACTCTAATAATTTAGGATACCCTCAGTATGGTAGGAAAGCTGGTTCCTCTAGGGAGGTGTCCTGATATCGCCAGTGCTATATTTAGAGCCTGGGGCAAATCTGATTTGGGGAGGACAAACTCTTCAGTCCTCTCACCCTCCCTCCTCTCTCTCTTTCCCTCTCTCTCTCTCTCTCTCTCTCTCTCTCTCTTTCCCTCTCTCTCTCTCTTTCCCTCTCTCTCTCTCTCTCTCTCTCTCCCTCTCTCTCTCTCTCTTTCCCTCTCTCTCTCTCTCTTTCCCTCTCTCTCTCTCTTTCCCTCTCTCTCTCTCTCTTTCCCTCTCTCTCTCTCTCTTTCCCTCTCTCTCTCTCTTTCCCTCTCTCTCTCTCTCTCTCTCTCTTTCCCTCTCTCTCTCTCTCTCTCTTTTTCCGTCTCTCTCTCTTTCCCTCTCTCTCTCTCTCTCTCTCTTTCCCTCGCTCTCCACAGAGCTTTCTAATAACCCTCATTTATCAGATTTAAGGATTTAAGGCATAAATGAGGGTACTCTTCTGCCTTAATATTGAAATTGCCCCAAAGTTGTACAAGCTGTAGGTCTTATTTTGGTGTTGCTTACAAAACTTATCTTGCAAATGAGAGCCTCTTGACAAATATAATAATAGTGGGATATAGGATGAATAATCTGCTACCATGAGTTTTATTATAACACCCTCCATCCATCTGGGAAATCCTCTTTACGAGGTTACCTCGGGGTAAAAAGACATTATACCTCACAAACATTTAAATAGCCCCCATCCATCTGGGAAATCCTCTTTACGAGGCTAGCTCGGGGTAAAAAGACACAATTTTACCTCACAAACGTTTAAATAGCCCCCATCCATCTGGGAAATCCTCTTTACGAGGTTACCTCGGGGTAAAAAGACACAATTATACCTCACAAACGTTTAAATAGCCCCCATCCATCTGGGAAATCCTCTTTACGAGGTTACCTCGGGGTAAAAAGACACAATTATACCAAACAAAACATTTAAATAGCCCCCATCCATCTGGGAAATCCTCTTTACGAGGTTACCTCGGGGTAAAAAGACACAATTATACCTCACAAACATTTAAATATCCCCCATCCATCTGGGAAATCCTCTTTACGAGGTTACCTCGGGGTAAAAAGACACAATTATACCTCACAAACGTTTAAATATCCCCCATCCATCTGGGAAATCCTCTTTACGAGGTTACCTCGGGGTAAAAAGACACAATTATGCCTCACAAACGTTTAAATAGCCCCCATCCATCTGGGAAATCCTCTTTACGAGGTTACCTCGGGGTAAAAATACACAATTATACCTCACAACAACCTGACATTCATTGCAGTTCATTCAAAATGAACCTTAACCTTTTTTATTTGAGTTATTATTCTAATTGTTTTAATTGAACCTTTATTTAACTGAGGGTGATGCTATAACATAATACTTTAGTATTATTTTGTGTGCTGTGTGGGTTCAGGTAGAGAGGGAGAGGGGACACTTAGAGGGGACACTTAGCTCCTCATTGGCTGATGATGAAATACAGAGACATTAATACCAGTTCCTTTACTTCGGTGTCCAACGTCTCCAGCCAGCTGGTGCCCCCTCCCCTGGGTTAGAGATGACCTCTTTCTGCTGAAAATACCCAATTCACTGGAGCAATTTCCCCTGTCTTTCACAAATCTCCCTCCTATGGGTACCAAGGTATTTGAAATCCATGATTTATTGTATGTGGACAATAATCGTATAAAAGAGGACACTATTGTTTCATTGTGTTTTGATAAATGATTGAGTCCATTTTACTGA
Source organism: Oncorhynchus kisutch (assembly GCF_002021735.2). Classification (NCBI taxonomy): domain Eukaryota; kingdom Metazoa; phylum Chordata; class Actinopteri; order Salmoniformes; family Salmonidae; genus Oncorhynchus; species Oncorhynchus kisutch. The sequence continues at coordinate 348,501 of NC_034175.2, read as the reverse complement.
CTAAAGGGGTCCTAATCAATCAAAACCACTCACCTGGGTTTTGAGGAAAATACAAAACAACAGCTTTACTCCACTACAGAATACATTTTTGATTAATGTTCGTAACAAAACAATGTTTACAGACTCAAATGTATAAGCCTGATGCCATGGCAAGCTTTGTTTTGCATTATTCCAGAAACTCCTGGTTAGCACTTTGATTGAATTGGGCCTCAAGTGACATTGACCGGGCTCTCTTGAGCGCTTCCTGATTTGCAGCCTCCGTTTGACAGTGAGCACTCAGCTTCAAAAGTGGGTCAACGTGTATAAGTGTGTCCGTCGGAGTGGAACTGTCGCTACCTCTCCCCACCACCCAAATATCAATTAATTTATCTCCCTGCAGCCATGCACACAGCAGCCCGCATAGCACAGCATACTAATAGCATCCAGACAGAGAGTGAGAGAGAGGAAGAGAGAGAGAGAGGTAGAGAAGAGAGAGAGAGAGAGAGAGAGAGAGAGAGAGAGAGAGAGAGGAAGAGAGAGAGGGGAAGAGAAAGAGAGAGAGAGAGAGAGGTAGAGATAGAGAGAGAGAGAGAGAGAGAGAGAGAGAGAGCGAGAGAGAGAGAGGAAGACGAAGAGAGAGAGAGAGAGAGAGGAAGGAACAAGTGATAGGGGATAAGGTGAGACATTGAGAGAAATACTGTGTTTGTGTGTGCATCAACAATAGGAAGCCAGAGGCTGGTCATCATTCATTAAACTCATAGGCTTCTTTACACCCCATTTCATTTCAATGCACTCACGAATACGTCCTGCTGAATGGAAAATGGGCAGAGTGAAGAATGAAACTCATCTAAACTGGAATAGGAGAGGAAAATGTTAAAGGGTGAACAAGTAAGAGAGACCCACACAGATGGTGTGTGAGAGAGGAAGGCACACACACACACACAAATCTATTCTTCCACGTCCAGAAATCTGCTCCTTTTACTCTCTGTTCCCGAACACACTAGACGACCAGTTCGTATAGCCTTTAGCTCTACCCTTATCCTACTCCTCCCCTGTTCCTCTGGTGATGTAGGGGTTATCCCAGGCCCTGCAGCCCCCAGCACCACTCCCATTCCCCAGGCGCTCTCATTTGTTGACTTCTGTAACTGTAAAAGCCTTGGTTTCATGCATGTTAACATTAGAGGCCTTCTCCTTAAGTTTGTTTTATTCACTGCTTTAGCACACTCTGCCAACCCACAAGTCCTAGCCATGTCTGAATCCTGGCTTAGGGAGGCCACAAAAAATGTTAAAAAATTCCATCCCCAACTACACTATTTTCCGACAAGATAGAACTGCCAAAGGGGGTGGAGTTGCAATCTACTGCAGAGATAGCCTGCAGTGTTCTGTCATACTATCCAGGTCTGTGCCCAAACAATTCGAGCTTCTACTTTTAAAAATCCACATTTCCAGAAACAAGTCTCTCACCGTTGCTGCTTGTTATTTCCCCCGTCAGCCCCCAGCAGTGCTCTGGACACCATATGTGAATTGATTGCCCCCATCTATCATCAGAGTTCGTACTGTTAGGTGACCTAAACTGGGATATGCTTAACATCCCGTCCGTCCTACAATCTCAGATAGATGCCCTCAATCTCACACAAATTATCAAGGAACCTATCAGGTACAACCCTAAATCTGTAACCATGGGCACCCTCTTAGATATCATCCTGAACAACTTGCCCTCTAAATACACCTCCGCTGTCTTCAACCAGGATCTCAGCAATCACTGCCTAATTGCCTGCGTCCGTAATGGGTCCGCGGTCAAACGACCACCCCTCATCACTGTCGAAGGCTCCCTAAAACACTTCAGTGAGCAGGCCTTTCTAATCGACCTGGCCCGGGTATCCTGGAAGGATATTGAACTCATCCCGTCAGTAGAGGATGCCTGGTTGCTCTTTAAAAGTTCTTTCCTCACCATCTTAAATAAGCTTGCCCCATTCAAAAAATTTAGAACTAAGAACAAATATAGCCCTTGGTTCACCCCAGACTTGACTGCCCTTGACCAGCACAAAAGCATCCTGTGGAATTCTGCATTAGCATCGAATAGCCCCCACATTATGCAACTTTTCAGGGAAGTCTGGAACCAATATACACAGTCAGTTCGGAATTCTAAGGCTAGCTTTTCCAAACAGAAATTTGCATCCTGTAACACACACACACACCCACACACACACACACACACACACACACACACACACACACACACACACACACACACACACTCAGTATCACATTATAACACACACACACAGTATCACATTATAACACACACACACACAGACACACAGAATAGCACACACACATACAGAATAGCACACATACAGAATAGCACACACAGAATAGCACACACACACACACACACACACACACACACACACACACACACACACACACACACACACACACACACACACACACACACACACACACACACACACTCAGTATCACATTATAACACACACACACAGTATCACATTATAACACACACACACACAGACACACAGAATAGCACACACACATACAGAATAGCACACATACAGAATAGCACACACAGAATAGCACACACACACACGCACGCACACACACACACACACACACACACACACACACACACACAGTAACACATTATAACACATACACTCAGCTGCCATACTTCTCCCAGACGACTGCATGGGGAGGCCTAATCAGGATCCACTGTTCAGAGAGCTGTGGGAGTCTACCCCCTGAACCTCGACATTCCTCCCATCATCCAGCGGTCTGGCATCCTCACATAACCCCACTGTTCCTCTCCTCCCCTACCTTCTCCTCCCCTGCCTGCCACCTCGACAATTCCAGTCAGTTGAATTGGACATGGAGGTTCTCCATTACTGTTTTCAATGAATTTTATATTAGAGTCACCAAAGCTTGTGCAGCAAGCATCCAGTTTTGAACATTGGTCCAAAGTGATGGGATTGAAGACATGTTTTGAAAAGAAACAGAATGACAGGAACCTTTCTGGATGAAGAGCATCTCTAAGTGTTGCAAAGTGTTGATTAAAGTTTCATAGAGACGTATCCGCTATCCACTCACAGCCTATATTATTATAACTGTCATTGTAATTGAGGAAGTGAATGATAAATAGCTAGGTCATATGTGTTTTAATTCAATCTCTCTCCCCTTTAGTGGTAATATGGGCCATCTTTACATCTCATATTAAAGCCATTCATATCAGCTCCAAAGCCTCAATCCTAATAAAAGGATAGATTTAATCACAGCACCGGCTCATCGCTGTCACACACATTACAAATTTGAACGGGAGGAGATAGGTTTTTGCAATTTTATGACTAAATTCAGGCAATTCTACTCATTTTGAGACAGGGTGGAAAGGAAATTAGCTGTTTTACAGCTAATTTCCTGAATTCTACACATTTTCCCATAGGGTGGAGAGAAATGCTTGAAGTTTGTAATATGATGTCTGAGTGAGACTGACTAACAAAATCAATGGGGGCACCCAGTCAGTAATTCCACTATGATATCAGGTTTAGATAGCTGGCCGCTAGACTAACTTACCCATCGAACAAATGTTAGCTGACGTGGCTAATTGAGTGACTATCAGTGACTGACATCACAAGAGAAAAACTCTGAAGAACTTTGCGGACAAGCAAACGAATGGGGTGCAGCCATTTTAGAAATGGAATACAAAGAGCAATAGAGATGCAGACAGACAGAGGGACAGAGACCACTGAGTCAGTGTTATAGACTACCTGCTGAAATAGAGGTGCAGACAGACAGAGGGATAGAGACCACTGGGTCAGTGTTATAGACTACCTGCTGAAATAGAGATGCAGACAGACAGAGGGATAGAGACCACTGGGTCAGTGTTATAGACTACCTGCTGAAATAGAGAAGCAGACAGACAGAGGGATAGAGACCACTGGGTCAGTGTTATAGACTACCTGCTGAAATAGAGATGCAGACAGACAGAGGGATAGAGACCACTGGGTCAGTGTTATAGACTACCTGCTGAAATAGAGTTGCAGACAGACAGAGGGATAGAGACCACTGGGTCAGTGTTATAGACTACCTGCTGAAATAGAGATGCAGACAGACAGAGGGATAGAGACCACTGGGTCAGTGTTATAGACTACCTGCTGAAATAGAGATGCAGACAGACAGAGGGATAGAGACCACTGGGTCAGTGTTATAGACTACCTGCTGAAATAGAGATGCAGACAGACAGAGGGATAGAGACCACTGGGTCAGTGTTATAGACTACCTGCTGAAATAGAGGTGCAGACAGACAGAGGGATAGAGACCACTGGGTCCTCAGTGTTATAGACTACCTGCTGAAATAGAGATGCAGACAGACAGAGGGATGGAGACCACTGGGTCAGTGTTATAGACTACCTGCTGAAATAGAGATGCAGACAGACAGAGGGATAGAGACCACTGGGTCAGTGTTATAGACTACCTGCTGAAATAGAGATGCAGACAGACAGAGGGATAGAGACCACTGGGTCAGTGTTATAGACTACCTGCTGAAATAGAGATGCAGACAGACAGAGGGATAGAGACCACTGGGTCAGTGTTATAGACTACCTGCTGAAATAGAGATGCAGACAGACAGAGGGATAGAGACCACTGGGTCAGTGTTATAGACTACCTGCTGAAATAGAGATGCAGACAGACAGAGGGATAGAGACCACTGGGTCAGTGTTATAGACTACCTGCTGAAATAGAGATGCAGACAGACAGAGGGATAGAGACCACTAGGTCAGTGTTATAGACTACCTGCTGAAATAGAGGTGCAGACAGACAGAGGGATAGAAAGGTTCCATCAAGGCACAGCAGCAATAAGGTTGTGATGTTGGTCTCCACCTATCTGTCCCTAAAGGTTCCATCAAGGCACAGCAGCAATAAGGTTGTGATGTTGGTCTCTACCTATCTGTCCCTAAAGGTTCCATCAAGGCACAGCAGCAATAAGGTTGTGATGTTGGTCTCCACCTATCTGTCCCTAAAGGTTCCATCAAGGCACAGCAGCAATAAGGTTGTGATGTTGGTCTCCACCTATCTGTCCCTAAAGGTTCCATCAAGGCACAGCAGCAATAAGGTTGTGGTGTTGGTCTCCACCTATCTGTCCCTAAAGGTTCCATCAAGGCACAGCAGCAATAAGGCTGTGATGTTGGTCTCCACCTATCTGTCCCTAAAGGTTCTATCAAGGCACAGCAACAATAAGGTTGTGATATTGGTCTTATAGGGATCGTCCACCATGTTCATCCTATAGCTACAGCTACCTCTGGTGTGAATGATTCACCCAATCACGATCCCAAATCCCCCAAGATACTGCCAATCAGCAATACATCTCGCTATTCCCCCAATCACGATCCCAAATCCCCCAAGATACCTCCAATCAGCATTCCATCTCTCTCTTCACCAAATCACCATCCAAATTCCCCCAAGATACCTCCAATCAGCATTCCATCTCTCTCTTCACCAAATCACCATCCAAATTCCCCCAAGATACCTCCAATCAGCATTCCATCTCTCTCTTCACCAAATCACCATCCAAATTCCCCCAAGATACCTCCAATCAGCATTCCATCTCTCTCTTCACCAAATCACCATCCAAATTCCCCCAAGATACCTCCAATCAGCATTCCATCTCTCTCTTCATCAAATCACCATCCAAATTCCCCCAAGATACCTCCAATCAGCATTCCATCTCTCTCTTCACCAAATCACCATCCAAATTCCCCCAAGATAACTCCAATCAGCATTCCATCTCTCTCTTCACAAAATCACCATCCAAATTCCCCCAAGATACCTCCAATCAGCATTCCATCTCTCTCTTCACCAAATCACCATCCAAATTCCCCCAAGATACCTCCAATCAGCATTCCATCTCTCTCTTCACCAAATCACCATCCTAAATCCCCCAAGATACCTCCAATCAGCATTCCATCTCTCTCTTCACCAAATCACCATCCTAAATCCCCCAAGATACCTCCAATCAGCATTCCATCTCTCTCTTCACCAAATCACCATCCTAAATCCCCCAAGATACCTCCAATCAGCATTCCATGTCTCTCTTCATCAAATCACCATCCTAAATCCCCCAAGATAACTCCAATCAGCATTCCATCTCTCTCTTCACCAAATCACAATCCTAAATCCCCCAAGATACCTCCAATCAGCATTCCATCTCTCTCTTCACCAAATCACCATCCTAAATCCCCCAAGATACCTCCAATCAGCATTCCATCTCTCTCTTCACCAAATCACCATCCTAAATCCCCCAAGATACCTCCAATCAGCATTCCATCTCTCTCTTCACCAAATCACCATCCTAAATCCCCCAAGATACCTCCAATCAGCATTCCATCTCTCTCTTCACCAAATCACAATCCTAAATCCCCCAAGATACCTCCAATCAGCATTCCATCTCTCTCTTCATCAAATCACAATCCTAAATCCCCCAAGATACCTCCAATCAGCATTCCATCTCTCTCTTCACCAAATCACAATCCTAAATCCCCCAAGATACCTCCAATCAGTATTACATCCTGCTCTTCCCCTATGTGTGTTGATTACTTTTTCCCTGTTGATGTTCCACCTCGGATAAAACATCTTGTGTCAAAAATGAAACAAGCTGTAAGAACCAATCAAATCGTATATTGCGTTTTCTTAATTATGAGTCTGAAATATTGTTCAATCATGGTAAGATGTGAGAATCTGAGAATCTGTTGAGATGTTGGTGAAATGTTTGTTGGTCGTTCACCATCGCTCTTCAGTTTAACTGTTCAACTTACAACAAACACATTTGATGTCATGTTATCTGGTTTGTTGTGAACATTGAAGCTGAGAAGCATATCTGGAGTTTGATCTCCCATCTCCCCCCGTCGTGCCGGGCCTTCCTCAGATCCGAGTCAGGAGTTGACTGTACAACAGAGATAACAGGAGTTTGATCTCCCATCTCCCCCCGTCGTGCCGGGCCTTCCTCAGATCCGAGTCAGGAGTTGACTGTACAACAGAGATAACAGGAGTTTGATCTCCCATCTCCCCCCGTCGTGCCGGACCTTCCTCAGATCCGAGCCAGAAGTTTACTGTACAACAGAGATAACAGGAGTTTGATCTCCCATCTCCCCCCGTCGTGCCGGACCTTCCTCAGATCCGAGCCAGGAGTTGACTGTACAACAGAGATAACAGGAGTTTGATCTCCCATCTCCCCCCGTCGTGCCGGGCCTTCCTCAGATCCGAGCCAGGAGTTGACTGTACAACAGAGATAACAACAGAGGTAACAGAGAATCCATACTGGCAGACGGGCAGAAGCTTCTCTCTTTTCACTGTATCTGTGTTTTTCCTACAGCGTCTAGTAGCTACACTTTGACTTGATGACTTCTTGTATATTTCATGTCCTTAAAAGTTCACATCAAAGGCTGGTGCTCAAACTCCAGATTTTCATAAATGCTTTATTGTCAAGCTAAAGGCTGTCTGTAGTACAGAGACATCTAAAAGGATGTCAGAGCACCAGGCAATGACTGTCTTCAGAAGTCATTTACTTTTAATGGCCAATATTCATACATTCTGTGCAGTTCCTTGGAGAGATAAGAGATTATGCTAATAGTATTACTATTGATGTTGGAGAGGAGAGGCCCGTACAGAAATCAGGCCTGTCTTCAGCCCAGGGGCAAGAGTAGCTATGCACACCCAGATTAATCAATACCACCTCTTATTGAAGCCATTATTCTATATGTGTCTGAAATGGGGATTATATGAGATGAGAAAGAACAAGAACTCTCTCCCTGGTTGTCATCAAACAGAGTTACAGTAATCCCATTTCTGGAGAATTACAGAGCTACGAAGCATAATTCATAGTTATGTCATGTTTATGATGTGTCATGTATGCTTTATGAACATACAGACAGGTAACATAAATAATTTCCATATTTATGCAAATTGTTAAGATATTTTTGGTCTCCATATCTTGGAGCCTATTTGAAGAAACCACACAACGAAAACATCAGCTTGATGATCAAGACTAATATGGTGTTACTATGGGAACTCCTGAGAGTTTCCTGGTTCACATGAAAGAGAAAAAAAACAAATCCACACAGTGTGGAGATGAAAGGTTGGAATATACACATGAGCACACACACACACACACACACACACACACAGAGAACGTATTCATCTGATAGATCAAATAGGGAAAGGGAAATCGGAAACCTAGTCAGTTGCACAACTGAATGCATTCAACCAAAACACTCCTTACCATTACATTAATAAAGCTAATATCGAACTACTGAGCACTGCTGATGAAAGTAAGGCCTCGATTGAATCAGATTGAGTGTTAACCTGCGTTGGCAAACACCTGCATAGCAGATGTTTATGCGGTGTTGGAGGTGTAAATGCTGTATGAGCTGACCAATGGGTGAGCGGTTGCTCTTGTGTGTAACAAACCACCCTGTCACACCCTGATCTGTTTCACCTGTCTTTGTAATTGTCTCCAACCCCCTCCAGGTGTCTTTCCCATTATCCCCCATGTATTTATACATGTGTTCTCTGTTTGCCTGTTGCCAGTTCATCTTGTTTGTGAAGTCAACCAGCGTTTTTATTCTCAACTCCTGCCTTTCCCAGTGTAACGGCTTTCTTCCTGGGAAGGAGAGGCGGACCAAAACGCAGCGTGGTTGGAGTTCATGTTCTTTAATAAGAGACACTTAACATGAACTAACTACAAAACACTAAATGTGAAAACCGAAAACAGTCTTATCTGGTGCATAGACACAAAGACAAGAAACAACCACCCACAAATCCCAACACAAAACAGGTTACCTAAATATGGTTCCCAATCAGAGACAATGACTAACACCTGCCTCTGATTGAGAACCATATCAGGCTAAACATAGAAATAGACAAACCAGACACACAACATAGAATGTCCACCCAGCTCACGTCCTGACCAACACTAAAACAAGAAAAACACAAAAGAACTATGGTCAGAACATGACACCCAGTCTCTCTTTTTCTCACCCTCCTGGTTTTGACCCTTGCCTGTCCTGAGTCTGAGCCCACCTGCCTGACCACTCTGCCTGACACTGAGCCTGCCTGCCGTCCAGTACAGTTGCCCCACCTCTGGTTTACTGACCCCTGCCTACCCTGACCCTGAGCCTGCCTGCCGTCCCGTACCGTTGCCCCACCTCTTGTTTACTGACCCCTGCCTGCCTTGACCCTGAGCCTACCTGCCGTCCCGTTGCCCCACCTCTGGTTTACTGACACCTGCCTGCCTTGACCCTGAGCCTGCCTGCCGTCCAGTACAGTTGCCCCACCTCTGGTTTACTGACCCCTGCCTGCCTTGACCCTGAGCCTGCCTGCCGTCCCGTACCGTTGCCCCACCTCTGGTTTACTGACCCCTGCCTACCCTGACCCTGAGCCTACCTGCCGTCCCGTTGCCCCACCTCTGGTTTACTGACACCTGCCTACCCTGACCCTGAGCCTACCTGCCGTCCCGTTGCCCCACCTCTGGTTTACTGACCCCTGCCTACCCTGACCCTGAGCCTACCTGCCATCCCGTTGCCCCACCTCTGGTTTACTGACCCCTGCCTAACCTGACCCTGAGCCTGCCTGCCGTCCCGTTGCCCCACCTCTGGTTTACTGACCCCTGCCTACCCTGACCCTGAGCCTACCTGCCGTCCCGTTGCCCCACCTCTGGTTTACTGATCCCTGCCTACCCTGACCCTGAGCCTACCTGCCGTCCCGTTGCCCCACCTCTGGTTTACTGATCCCTGCCTACCCTGACCCTGAGCCTACCTGCCGTCCCGTTGCCCCACCTCTGGTTTACTGATCCCTGCCTACCCTGACCCTGAGCCTACCTGCCTTCCCGTTGCCCCACCTCTGGTTTACTGACCCCTGCCTACCTTGACCTGTCTATTGCCTGAGTCTTACCTTCATACCTGATAGTTTTCATGTTCATTTGGATGGGGTTATATAATAGCCTATCTGTCCATTCGAGGTGTACACAACTGAACATCACTCATTTGAATGTTTGAACGTTGCTGCATGACCTTATAACGTTGCTGCATGGGATTTGTCGGTTTATAAAGTCAGGTGCTTTTGTTGCAATAAATTGTCATATCAAGCTAACGAAATGAGCCGCTTGTGGATTTTTGACAGCTCTAACGCAGTTCCCCCTTTAACACCGCAAAAACAACCACTATGTTATTCTGATAGAAACTAGCCCAAAATCTATGCACTAATATTTAATATTGATTTAATTGAATTGCTTGTTCTTCTAGATGGAAATGACAGGAAGAACAAAAAGAAAATAACTATCATGAAGTAAATGTCTGTCATCTCTGTTGATCTACTAGGTCACCAACCCTGGTCTATCATGAAGTAAATGTCTGTCATCTCTGTTGATCTACTAGGTCACCAACCCTGGTCTATCATGAAGTAAATGTCTGTCATCTCTGTTGATCTACTAGGTCACCAACCCTGGTCTATCATGAAGTAAATGTCTGTCATCTCTGTTGATCTACTAGGTCACCAACCCTGGTCTATCATGAAGTAAATGTCTGTCATCTCTGTTGATCTACTAGGTCACCAACCCTGGTCTATCATGAAGTAAATGTATGTCATCTCTGTTGATCTACTAGGTCACCAACCCTGGTCTATCATGAAGTAAATGTCTGTCATCTCTGTTGATCTACTAGGTCACCAACCCTGGCCTATCATGAAGTAAATGTCTGTCATCTCTGTTGATCTACTAGGTCACCAACCCTGGCCTATCATGAAGTAAATGTCTGTCATCTCTGTTGATCTACTAGGTCACCAACCCTGGTCTATCATGAAGTAAATGTCTGTCATCTCTGTTGATCTACTAGGTCACCAACCCTGGTCTATCATGAAGTAAATGTCTGTCATCTCTGTTGATCTACTAGGTCACCAACCCTGGCCTATCATGAAGTAATGTCTGTCATCTCTGTTGATCTACTAGGTCACCAACCCTGGTCTATCATGAAGTAATGTCGGTCATCTCTGTTGATCTACTAGGTCACCAACCCTGGTCTATCATGAAGTAAATGTCTGTCATCTCTGTTGATCTACTAGGTCACCAACCCTGGCCTATCATGAAGTAAATGTCTGTCATCTCTGTTGATCTACTAGGTCACCAACCCTGGTCTATCATGAAGTAATGTCGGTCATCTCTGTTGATCTACTAGGTCACCAACCCTGGTCTATCATGAAGTAAATGTCTGTCATCTCTGTTGATCTACTAGGTCACCAACCCTGGTCTATCATGAAGTAAATGTCTGTCATCTCTGTTGATCTACTAGGTCACCAACCCTGGTCTATCATGAAGTAAATGTCTGTCATCTCTGTTGATCTACTAGGTCACCAACCCTGGCCTATCATGAAGTAATGTCTGTCATCTCTGTTGATCTACTAGGTCACCAACCCTGGTCTATCATGAAGTAATGTCGGTCATCTCTGTTGATCTACTAGGTCACCAACCCTGGTCTATCATGAAGTAAATGTCTGTCATCTCTGTTGATCTACTAGGTCACCAACCCTGGCCTATCATGAAGTAAATGTCTGTCATCTCTGTTGATCTACTAGGTCACCAACCCTGGTCTATCATGAAGTAATGTCGGTCATCTCTGTTGATCTACTAGGTCACCAACCCTGGTCTATCATGAAGTAAATGTCTGTCATCTCTGTTGATCTACTAGGTCACCAACCCTGGTCTATCATGAAGTAAATGTCTGTCATCTCTGTTGATCTACTAGGTCACCAACCCTGGTCTATCATGAAGTAAATGTCTGTCATCTCTGTTGATCTACTAGGTCACCAACCCTGGCCTATCATGAAGTAATGTCTGTCATCTCTGTTGATCTACTAGGTCACCAACCCTGGTCTATCATGAAGTAATGTCGGTCATCTCTGTTGATCTACTAGGTCACCAACCCTGGTCTATCATGAAGTAAATGTCTGTCATCTCTGTTGATCTACTAGGTCACCAACCCTGGCCTATCATGAAGTAAATGTCTGTCATCTCTGTTGATCTACTAGGTCACCAACCCTGGTCTATCATGAAGTAATGTCGGTCATCTCTGTTGATCTACTAGGTCACCAACCCTGGTCTATCATGAAGTAAATGTCTGTCATCTCTGTTGATCTACTAGGTCACCAACCCTGGCCTATCATGAAGTAAATGTCTGTCATCTCTGTTGATCTACTAGGTCACCAACCCTGGCCTATCATGAAGTAAATGTCTGTCATCTCTGTTGATCTACTAGGTCACCAACCCTGGTCTATCATGAAGTAATGTCGGTCATCTCTGTTGATCTACTAGGTCACCAACCCTGGTCTATCATGAAGTAATGTCGGTCATCTCTGTTGATCTACTAGGTCACCAACCCTGGTCTATCATGAAGTAAATGTCTGTCATCTCTGTTGATCTACTAGGTCACCAACCCTGGTCTATCATGAAGTAAATGTCTGTCATCTCTGTTGATCTACTAGGTCACCAACCCTGGTCTATCATGAAGTAAATGTCTGTCATCTCTGTTGATCTACTAGGTCACGAACCCTGGTCTATCATGAAGTAAATATCTGTCATCTCTGTTGATCTACTAGGTCACCAACCCTGGTCTATCATGAAGTAAATGTCTGTCATCTCTGTTGATCTACTAGGTCACCAACCCTGGTCTATCATGAAGTAAATGTCTGTCATCTCTGTTGATCTACTAGGTCACCAACCCTGGTCTATCATGAAGTAAATGTCTGTCATCTCTGTTGATCTACTAGGTCACCAACCCTGGTCTATCATGAAGTAAATGTCTGTCATCTCTGTTGATCTACTAGGTCACCAACCCTGGTCTATCATGAAGTAAATGTCTGTCATCTTTGTTGATCTACTAGGTCACCAACCCTGGTCTATCATGAAGTAAATGTCTGTCATCTCTGTTGATCTACTAGGTCACTAACCCTGGTCTATCATGAAGTAAATGTCTGTCATCTTTGTTGATCTACTAGGTCACCAACCCTGGCCTATCATGAAGTAAATGTCTGTCATCTCTGTTGATCTACTAGGTCACCAACCCTGGTCTATCATGAAGTAAATGTCTGTCATCTCTGTTGATCTACTAGGTCACCAACCCTGGTCTATCATGAAGTAAATGTCTGTCATCTCTGTTGATCTACTAGGTCACCAACCCTGGTCTATCATGAAGTAAATGTCTGTCATCTCTGCTGATCTACTAGGTCACCAACCCTGGTCCTGGAGAGCAACAAGATGTACTCTTTCTGAAATGCTTGGATAGGCAACATGATCGCAGGTTAGTCAGTGTCAGACATGTTTTTCACCGGGCTCCCTCTCTGTCTCCCTCTCTGTCTCCCTCTCTGTCTCCCTCTCTGGCTCCCTCTCTGTCTCCGTCTCTGTCTCCCTCTCTGGCTCCCTCTCTGGCTCCCTCTCTGGCTCCCTCTCTGTCTCCCTCTCTGTCTCCCTCTCTGGCTCCCTCTCTGTCTCCCTCTCTGTCTCCCTCTCTGGCTCCCTCTCTGTCTCCCTCTCTGTCTCCCTCTCTGTCTCCCTCTCTGGCTCCCTCTCTGTCTCCCTCTCTGTCTCCCTCTCTGGCTCCCTCTCTGTCTCCCTCTCTGGCTCCCTCTCTGTCTCCCTCTCTGGCTCCCTCTCTGGCTCCCTCTCTGGCTCCCTCTCTGTCTCCCTCTCTGGCTCCCTCTCTGGCTCCCTCTCTGGCTCCCTGGAGCTGCTCCTCGTAGTACAGTAGTTGGTCCACTTCAAAGCCATCACTGGGCCTCTCCACCAGGCTGCTGAGGGCCTGTCTGATGCTCCCCTCATCCTCCTGCCTCTCCCTGGCTCCCTTCAGGTAGTTATACACCCTCTGGAAGACGGTTAGACCCAGCCGACGGGACACTGACCTGGGACAGAGACAGGGAGAGAGACCGGGTGTCAACTCTGTCCACTAATCACACTCATCAGCCTGACATTGGCTGACATTTTGACAGTTTAAATGTTGTCCCGGCTCCCATAACATGCTCTCTGTGTAGAGTGATTTGATGTGATTACAGGAGGCAGGAAATTACATTGAACTTGTACTTCAGTGAAATATCATGCTAAACATTTGCATGGTGTGCACCGTGGGCAACCTCAAGCTAATCAACCTCGTGCTTCTCCACCTGCATTGCTTGCTGTTTGGGGTTTTAGGCTGGGTTTCTGTACAGCACTTTGAGATATCAGCTGATGTACGAAGGGCTATATAAATAAATTTGATTTGATTTGATTAATCTTGAACAGAACCAGGACGATTGTTGCTAAAGCAGGTGAACAGACGTATCCAGACAGAATAACAGCACTTGGCATTTACATTTTAGTCATTTAACAGACGCTCTTATCCAGAACGACTTAAAGTAGTGAGTGCATAAATTCTTTGTACGGTTCCCCCGTGGAATGTACCCACAACCCTGGGGTTGCAAGCTCCCTACTCTATCAACAGAGCCACACAAGACCACAAATAGACCACTCTTGTACCCGTTAGCAACAAGAGTAGTCCATTTGTCCCTGTATGCTTACACATAATGCATAATGGATGCTGTGAGAGATAGAGTATTACTAAACCTGTCTGTCCAATAGAATGGAAAAGCATAGTTATTTCATCACATGGAGACATACAGTGTCACTAGCCAGTGCTAAGCTGCCTAAGTGTCTGTGTGTGCTGTCATCAGTGGGTGTTCCGTTGCCATGGAGCTGGCAGCAGGAAAAGAGCAGGTCCATTGGGGCGGGCCTCGTGAATTTAACGAGGATGTGGGTTCAAGAAACTCCTGGTAATCATATACTCAAGTCCACATCTTCCACTAGGAGACAACACAACTACAACAGTCCAACACATCAGACACTAAATGAACCGTTTCTAATGCCCAGAACACATAGTACTGGGTTGTCATGGGACAACTGTCAAGTCTCTATTGAGATCTGTTGAGATTCACTGCATTGTTTTCTGGAGACGTCACAGTCAGAGAAAACGGACATTTAGAAAATACATCTGATCCTTCCTGTCTTCCCTGGACGCCTTTTACCAGATACTATTTTTGGAGTTAATATTGTGATGTAAAGATGAATGTCTACTGTACTTTGGTTTGTCCAGTTATCTGATAATGGTTCTATCAGGTCTATAAATCTGGTGAAACCTTTATCCCAGAGAAATGAACCATTAGGATCTCAGATGGGACTTTATGGATGTTCTGGGGTTGTCTGGGAGAGACGAAAGCCCAGAAGCGTAATTCATTTTCACCTAAAAGTACCATCACATTTGGGGCTATATGGTATTGTTGTCTATAGTGATCTTGGAGATGACCCTGGGGCCTCAGACAAAGCTTCAGATCAACAAAAATGTGTTTGGTTGGCCATAGTTGTATGTTCAGAGTTTTCTGTCCATAGCTCAGTTGAGTGTTCATAGTTGTGTTCATTATTTATTATTTTAACAGGGAGTCCCATTAAGACAAAGGTCTCTTTCAGAAGGGAACCCTGCAACTTACAATTATACACAATTTATACACTAGAAAATACCCCAGAGAATACACCAGAAAATACAAAATAAACAGCTTTAAAAAGTTCAAGAGAATACAAAAATACACTGAAGGAAAATAATCACAGTTCTCAATCAGCAGAGAGGTTCTCAATCAGCAGAGAGGTCCTCAATCAGCAGAGAGGTCCTCAATCAGCAGAGAGGTCCTCAATCAGCAGAGAGGTTCTCAATCAGCAGAGATGTCCTCAATCAGCAGAGAGGTTCTCAATCAGCAGAGAGGTTCTCAATCAGCAGAGAGGTCCTCAATCAGCAGAGAGGTCCTCAATCAGCAGAGAGGTCCTCAATCAGCAGAGAGGTCCTCAATCAGCAGAGAGGTTCTCAATCAGCAGAGAGGTTCTCAATTAGCAGAGATGTCCTCAATCAGCAGAGAGGTCCTCAATCAGCAGAGAGGTCCTCAATCAGCAGAGAGGTCCTCAATCAGCAGAGAGGTCCTCAATCAGCAGAGAGGTCCTCAATCAGCAGAGAGGTCTTCAATCAGCAGAGAGGTCCTCAATCAGCAGAGAGGTCCTCAATCAGCAGAGAGGTCCTCAATCAGCAGAGAGGTCCTCAATCAGCAGAGAGGTTCTCAATCAGCAGAGAGGTTCTCAATCAGCAGAGAGGTTCTCAATCAGCAGAGAGGTCCTCAATCAGCAAAGAGGTTCTCAATCAGCAGAGAGGTTCTCAGTCAGCAGAGATTCTCAATCAGCAGAGAGGTTCTCAATCAGCAGAGAGGTTCTCAGTCAGCAGAGAGGACCTCAGTCAGCAGAGAGGATCTCAGTCAGCAGAGAGGTTCTCTGTCAGCAGAGAGGTTCTTAATCAGCAGAGAGGTTCTCGATCAGCAGAGAGTCTGTAGCAACAGATGGGGCTATAAGTCTGTAGCAACAGATGAAATTCCAGAGCTATCCATCCTTCTTAACATTATAAGTGTCCTCCGAAGGCTGAAGTTAAGTTTAGCAATAAATGTGTAATTTAGCTTTGTCTTTTTCTTAGAGAGAATATGCAGGCCTAGCAAATGCTGTCTCATTATTATAATTCCATTCTAAGTCATCTCTGGTTTACGGCTTCCTATGGAACAGATAGAAGATAGAAACAGCTAGGATTGTGAGAGGATTGATAGTCCTCTCTGAGGTATTGTTGCAGAGGCACAAGGGAGCCTAGTGAGTGTTAGAGTCTCTCCCTCTCTCTCTCCCCTCTCTCTCTTAACAGAAGTGTCTTGTATAGACTGAACTGGGCCTCTCTTTATATGATTCTTGGGGCAGGCATTCTGAGACACGGCAGTGAGCAGGTGGACCAATTCCAAATCTTCCTCCAGTCAAGATGAAGTGAGTGTCACCCTCTGGACGGTGACTGTCCCCACGAGGCAGAACTTTCACTCTAGAGGTGGCAGCTACCACTGTGTCAGCAGGGTCTCCACTGTGTCAGCGGGGTCTCCACTGTGTCAGCAGGGTCTCCACTGTGTCAACGGGGTCTCCACTGTGTCAGCAGGGTCTCCACTGTGTCAGCAGGGTCTCCACTGTGTCAGCGGGGTCTCCACTGTGTCAGCGGGATCTCCACTGTGTCAGCGGGGTCTCCACTGTGTCAGCGGGGTCTCCACTGTGTCAGCGGGATCTCCACTGTGTCAGCAGGGTCTGCACTGTGTCAACAGGGTCTCCACTGTGTCAGCAGGGTCTCCACTGTGTCAGCAGGGTCTGCACTGTGTCAGCAGGGTCTCCACTGTGTCAGCGGGGTCTCCACTGTGTCAGCGGGATCTCCACTGTGTCAGCGGGATCTCCACTGTGTCAGCGGGGTCTCCACTGTGTCAGCGGGGTCTCCACTGTGTCAGCGGGATCTCCACTGTGTCAGCAGGGTCTGCACTGTGTCAACAGGGTCTCCACTGTGTCAGCAGGGTCTCCACTGTGTCAGCAGGGTCTGCACTGTGTCAGCAGGGTCTCCACTGTGTCAGCAGGGTCTCCACTGTGTCAGCAGGGTCTCCACTGTGTCAACAGGGTCTCCACTGTGTCAGCAGGGTCTCCACTGTGTCAACAGGGTCTCCACTGTGTCAGCAGGGTCTCCACTGTAAGACTGATGATAGGAGAGGGGCCATGCGTATTGCGTACACACCAACACCCTGCGTGAGTTGTCATACCCACAACTCATCTGATCGTTTACGATTGATGGAACTGTATAATCTAATTCATCTGATTGTTTACGATTGATGGAACTTTATAATGTAATTCCATTTTTGAGGCTCTGTGATAGCAGACATCTTTACTACAGAGTAGATTATTTTGGTCCCTCTCCACCATCTCCTTCTCCCTCTCTCTCTTCCTCGCTCCTCCTCTCTCCACCATCTCCTTCTCCCTCTCTCTCTCCTCCTCTCTCCACCATCTCCTTCTCCCTCTCTCTCTCCTCCTCTCTCCACCATCTCCTTCTCCTTCTCTCTCTCCTCCTCTTTCCACCATCTCCTTCTCCCTCTCTCCTCTGCGCACCTCCTCTTTCCACCATCTCCTTCTCCCTCTCTCTCCTCCTTTCTCCTCCATCTCCTTCTCCCTCTCTCTCTCTCGACCACTCTCCACCATCTCCTTCTCCCTCTCTCTCTCCTCCTCTCTCCACCATCTCCTTCTCCCTCTCTCTCTCCTCCTCTCTCCACCATCTCCTTCTCCCTCTCTCTCTCTCGACCACTCTCCACCATCTCCTTCTCCCTCTCTCTCTCCTCCTCTCTCCACCATCTCCTTCTTCCTCTCTCTCTCCTACTCTCTCCACCTTTTCCTTCTCCCTCTCTCTCTCCTCCTCTTTCCACCATCTCCTTCTCCATATCTCTCTCCTCCTCTCTCCACCATCTCCTTCTTCCTCTCTCTCTCCTACTCTCTCCACCATTTCCTTCTCCCTCTCTCTCTCCTCCTCTTTCCACCATCTCCTTCTCCATCTCTCCTCCGCGCTCCTCCTCTTTCCACCATCTCCTTCTCCCTCTCTCCTCCATCTCCCTCTCTCTCCTCCTCTCTCCTCCTCGCTCCACCATCTCCTTCTCCCTCTCTCTCCTCCTCGCTCCTCCTCTCTCTACCATCTCCTTCTCCCTCTCTCTCTCCTCCTCTCTCCACCATCTCCTTCTCCCTCTCTCCTCCTCGCTCCAACATCTCCTTCTCCCTCTCTCTCCTCCTCGCTCCTCCTCTCTCCATCTCCTTCTCACTCTCTCTCTCTCCACCATCTCCTTCTCCCTCTCTCTCTCCTCCTCTCTCCACCATCTCCTTCTCCCGCTCTCTCTCCTCCTCGCTCCTCCATCACCTTCTCCCCCTCTCTCTCCTCCTCTCTCCTCCATCTCCTTCTCCCCCTCTCTCCTCCATCTCCTTCTCCCTCTCTCCTCCACGCTCCTCCTCTTTCCACCATCTCCTTCTCCCTCCCTCTCCTCCTCTCTCCTCCTCTCTCCATCATCTCCTTCTCCCTCTCTCTCTCCTCCTCGCTCCTCCATCTCCTTCTCCCGCTCTCTCTCCTCCTCGCTCCTCCATCACCTTCTCCCCCTCTCTCTCCTCCTCTCTCCTCCATCTCCTTCTCCCCCTCTCTCCTCCATCTCCTTCTCCCTCTCTCCTCCACGCTCCTCCTCTTTCCACCATCTCCTTCTCCCTCCCTCTCCTCCTCTCTCCTCCTCTCTCCACCATCTCCATCTCCCTCTCTCTCTCCTCCTCGCTCCTCGCTCCTCACTCCACCATCTCCTTCTCCCTCTCTCTCCTCCTCGCTCCTCCTCTCTCCACCATCTCTTTCTCCCTCTCCTCCTCTCTCCACCATCTCCTTCTCCCTTTCTCTCCTCCTCTCTCCACCATCTCCTTCTTCCTCTCTCTCTCCTACTCTCTCCACCTTTTCCTTCTCCCTCTCTCTCTCCTCCTTGCTCCAACATCTCCTTCTCCCTCTCTCTCCTCCTCGCTCCTCCTCTCTCCACTATCTCCTTCTCCCTCTCTCTCTCCTCCTCTCTCCACCATCTCCTTCTCCCTCTCTCTCCACCATCTCCTTCTCCCTCTCTCTCCTCCTCTCTCCACCATCTCCTTCTCCATATCTCTCTCCTCCTCTCTCCACCATCTCCTTCTCTTCAGTTGACCTTTACAGTCCCTACATTGAGACACAACTTTGGCTCCTTTCATTTGTAAACAAGCGGGGATCTATTTCCTCTCTACAGAGATAATGTTTTTTCCATACACAAATTTAAATATGCAACATTTTGACTATGACTATGATGAATAACAAAAATCGGAGCCCAAATATTGAATGGTACAAAAATATTTGATAAATCAAAATGATTCTAAATAGCCTCTTGAGGAGCTGGGGAGGGCTATGGATGAGCATGTTCTCAGTACATGTTTTAAATGTGGTATATATCTGAAAGTGAACAGCCCTCAAAAATGTGACTAATGGTGTGTGTGCATGTGCATGTGTTAATGAGAGTTGTCAGTCAATGATGCACACTCAATCAAACACACTCTCTTTCTCTCTCTTTCTCTCCCGTTCTTATGTTCTCGTTCTCTGTATCTCTTTCTTTCTCTCGCTCCCTCTCGTTCTCTCCCTCTTGTTCTCTCTCTCGTTCTCCCCTCTCGTTCTCTCATTCTCTCTCTCTCTAACACACACAGTAAGTGGCGCTAATCAGCATCCCTCCTCCTCCTCCTCCTCCACCAAAACAACCCAACAGAAACTCTTGCATCAGCATCAAAGCTTACCTCTCTATTCAGCAATCAAGAAATGGCCCCCTTCTTCAGCACTTAACAACAGACAGAGGAAGTCTAAGACGGTGAGCCTGATGGATTCCCTTCACCGTAATAAAGGCCTCTTACTGAACATCTATCACAACATAATACTGTCATAACAGGCCATGGCAGCTCATGACAACCCAGCTATCTGTTGTTGTAAATTGCAAAACATTTGATTTGCTTATTGTGCTAGTGCATTGACTTGATAGGTATAAACATTTCCCATAACACCAGAATAGGATTGTTCCAATGATGAACAGAACATTAGACTGAGGAGGGTTTGCTTTCAGCAGGTTCCCAAAGGTTCTCATGTACACAGAGTCAGACACAGTGGGCTTAAGCCTGCGTTTAGATGAGAGGTACAATCAAACATCCTGGAGCCAAGAGAGCCGTGGTGACAGATTCTGTTGCTGTAAATTGCTACCTGTTCTCCTGTCCTCCCTCCTTCCCCTCCCTTCATCCTCGCTCCCTCCACCCCCCTCTTATTCCTGGGCCTTTATGAAGCGGCAGCTCTGAGGGATCTGACAGGGTCTAATTCTCTCTCCCACAGGAATTGGGCTTCTGTTATTAATACACCAGCACCAGTCTCATCATGGGAGCATGGAGCTGAGAACTCACACTGTGTATGTGTGTGTTTAACAGAATACTACTGTCGCTGTGTGAAAAGGAAAGTGTGTCCTGCTTGACGAGTGGGGCTGTGTTTTCCAGGTAACAACCTCTTGCAGCTTCACTTAGCCCAAACTCCAAACCCATCACTTCACTTAGCCCAAACTCCAAACCCATCACTTCACTTAACCCAGACTCCAAACCCATCACTTCACTTAGCCCAAACTCCAAACCCATCACTTCACTTAGCCCAAACTCCAAACCCATCACTTCACTTAACCCAAACTCCAAACCCATCACTTCACTTAGCCCAAACTCCAAACCCATTACATCACTTAACCCAAACTCCAAACCCATCACTTCACTTAGCCCAAACTCCAAACCCCATTACTCCACTTAGCCCAAACTCCAAACCCATCACTTCACTTAGCCCAAACTCCAAACCCATCACTTCACTTAACCCAAACTCCAAACCCATCACTTCACTAAGCCCAAACTCCAAACCCATCACTTCACTTAGCCCAAACTCCAAACCCATTACATCACTTAACCCAAACTCCAAACCCATCACTTCACTTAACCCAAACTCCAAACCCATCACTTCACTTAGCCCAAACTCCAAACCCATTACATCACTTAACCCAAACTCCAAACCCATCACTTCACTTAACCCAAACTCCAAACCCATCACTTCACTTAGCCCAAACTCCAAACCCATCACTTCACTTAGCCCAAACTCCAAACCCATCACTTCAATTAGCCCAAACTCCAAACCCATTACTTCACTTAACCCAAACTCCAAAACCATCACTTCACTTAACCCAAACTCCAAACCCATCACTTCACTTACAGTTACGTATTTATTATGTCTGTCTGTCTGTCTGTCTGTACAGGAGAGTAGTGTTGTGGAATAGAGGTGAGGTTTGGGCCCCTGGGCCAGCAGCACCGTCAGGCCCTGCCACTCCCCTTCTCACCCTATCACACATCCACCTCACTGGGCAGACAGCAGAGGGATGGGCCCCTCTCCCACAGCGACACCAGGCTGATGTGATATCCATATTGATGTGCAGCAAAGATCGATGGATAGGACAACAAGAGGGTGGATGGATAGAGAGGCCACAGGCAGACAGGGAAACAGACTCTGCCTGGAGGTGAGATTCATCCTACTTTCATTTAAAACTTCAATGCTGAGTGTATTGAACATTTTAAAGTTTGCTGTTGCCAGTATGTGCAGGGATGGAAATGAAGTTAGCCAGCTCTTTAGCTGAAGTGAATATACAGTGTTGTAGTTTCTGATCACAAGTTAGGCTTTTCACAGGATAATTAACATAATTGTTCAGAGTTAAAAAATACTTTTGAGTTTATCGTCACTTAAAGAAATCAAATCAAATCAAATGTGAAGTCAGGTGAAAGGAGAGGTTCTCATACTCACTCAGTCATGCGCTGAATCCTTGTCTCAGCCATGGTGCTGTTGATGACTGGAGGCCCCATGGGGACCCACTGGCCCTCTTCTGGCACTGCTTCAGCCACTGTAGAGGAAATTGTGATTATTGGGGACCTGCATGGGCAATTCATTCATTAAAAATACAGCTAAATGTAAGGCTTAAACTGATATTTTTCGTATTTACATGATTTCATAATTTTGTGAGCAATCTTCTGATATTTTTTAATATGCTCAGATTTAGTATAAAATGAAAGCAAATTGTAAAGGAGCTCCTTGGTCTGTGACAATCACTTCCTACGTGACAAAATATAGAAACAAAACAACAATGATCTCTGTTAGTTCAAGAGTATCCATCACAACCTCGCATCCCCCCCACACACACCACATCTGTTCTCATCGACTGTGGGATTGTGATGGTATCTCTGCCCTTGTCTATCTAATCACAGTAAATCATGCTGTGTGTCATCTTGTCTCCACTCAGATGAAATACTGCCAGAGTGCAGGGAGAGTTGTTGGTACCATTGTCATTTAGAGAGGTGATAGGTGAGAGAAGAAGACATCAACACAACACATGGTCACTTTTAGAGAAATACACAACTCATTTACATTCAGGTAAAGTAGTAACTTGATTTATTTAGCCTTTTGTTTCATTGTTTGAACTGGAAAAACAGGAAATGGTCCTGGCACACTTCCGGTCAGATGCAAATGTATTTTAATAGTAGCTGAGCTTTCATTCAGTCGAGATTCATCTGAGCAAGCCTCCAGCACCTTCACTAATCAGTTTTGGGTGTGTGGTTATTCTCTTCCTTATTTACATGAAAGTTTGAAATCATTGTCACCAAGGCAGCACTTACTGCGGCACTTCCACAGTGGGTTGGAAGAAAGTTTCTCATTGTATGTTTCCAGACTTATCTAGGCCAATATTAAATAAAAGCTGCTGCTGACAGTAGAGCTTCACCACAGGTGAGCAGGCAGAGAGGCGGTGTCTAGGAGCTGCCAGTATCTGACATGAGGTTCCATGGTTCACTGGGCCAGATAAGAGTGTGTGTGTACATTGTGAGTGACACGGGAGATTGAGTGTGTTTGAATCGGAGTAAGTCATTATTTGTAAGAAGAGAGAAATAATGAGAGGGATAGAATACATGGATAAACATGCATTCCTTTCCATTCTCTGTGGATTAAACATGCATTCCTTTCCATTCTCTGTGGATTAAACAGGCATTCCTTCCTTTCCTTTCTATTCCACCAGACCACTGTTGCTCTCCACCCCCTTCCCTGTTTAAGTAAACACCATGGAGGGATACATAGAGTGTAGGGCTTCAGCACAACCTGTTAGAGAGAACACCCACCTGTCAGAGCTCAAAATATGCAAATGAACACATCAACCTAAGAGGACAGCAACAGTTAAGCAATAAGGCCAGAGGGATGTGGTATATGGCTAATATACCACGGCTATATTGGCCATATACCACAATCCCCCAAGGTGCCTTATTGCTATTATAAACTGGCAGTAAAAATAAATGTTTTGTCATATCCGTTTCATATCCGTTTTGTCATATTCACCATTAGAATATCAACTGAGTACAGCTGAATATACTGGGATTTTTGCTTGTTTTTAGCTAGTTTTCCTAGTGCTTGGACACACAGGAGTAACTAGTCTGTCTGTTGTTAGTGACAGAACAGACAGTAATCTAGTGCTTGGACACACAGGAGTAACTAGTCTGTCTGTTGTTAGTGACAGAACAGACAGTAATCTAGTGCTTGGACACACAGGAGTAACTAGTCTGTCTGTTGTTAGTGACAGAACAGACAGTAATCTAGTGCTTGGACACACAGGAGTAACTAGTCTGTCTGTTGTTAGTGACAGAACAGACAGTAATCTAGTGCTTGGACACACAGGAGTAACTAGTCTGTCTGTTGTTAGTGACAGAACAGACAGTGATCTAGTGCTTGGACACACAGGAGTAACTAGTCTGTCTGTTGTTAGTGACAGAACAGACAGTAATCTAGTGCTTGGACACACAGGAGTAACTAGTCTGTCTGTTGTTAGTGACAGAACAGACCGTAGTCTAGTTCTTGGACACACAGGAGTAACTAGTCTGTCTGTTGTTAGTGACAGAACAGACAGTAATCTAGTGCTTGGACACACAGAAGTAACTAGTCTGTCTGTTGTTAGTGGCAGAACAGACAGTAATCTAGTGCTTGGACACACAGGAGTAACTATTCTGTCTGTTGTTAGTGACAGAACAGACAGTAATCTAGTGCTTGGACACACAGGAGTAACTAGTCTGTCTGTTGTTAGTGACAGAACAGACAGTAATCTAGTGCTTGGACACACAGGAGTAACTAGTCTGTCTGTTGTTAGTGACAGAACAGACAGTAATCTAGTGCTTGGACACACAGGAGTAACTAGTCTGTCTGTTGTTAGTGACAGAACAGACAGTAATCTAGTGCTTGGACACACAGGAGTAACTAGTCTGTCTGATGTTAGTGACAGAACAGACAGTAATCTAGTGCTTGGACACACAGGAGTAACTAGTCTGTCTGATGTTAGTGACAGAACAGACAGTAATCTAGTGCTTGGACACACAGGAGTAACTAGTCTGTCTGTTGTTAGTGACAGAACAGACAGTAATCTAGTGCTTGGACACACAGGAGTAACTAGTCTGTCTGTTGTTAGTGACAGAACAGACAGTAATCTAGTGCTTGGACACACAGGAGTAACTAGTCTGTCTGTTGTTAGTGACAGAACAGACAGTAATCTAGTGCTTGGACACACAGGAGTAACTAGTCTGTCTGATGTTAGTGACAGAACAGACAGTGATCTAGTGCTTGGACACACAGGAGTAACTAGTCTGTCTGTTGTTAGTGACAGAACAGACAGTAATCTAGTGCTTGGACACACAGGAGTAACTAGTCTGTCTGTTGTTAGTGACAGAACAGACAGTAATCTAGTGCTTGGACACACAGGAGTAACTAGTCTGTCTGTTGTTAGTGACAGAACAGACAGTAATCTAGTACTTGGACACACAGGAGTAACTAGTCTGTCTGTTGTTAGTGAAAGAACAGACAGTAGTCTAGTGCTTGGACACACAGGAGTAACTAGTCTGTCTGTTGTTAGTGACAGAACAGACAGTAATCTAGTGCTTGGACACACAGGAGTAACTAGTCTGTCTGTTGTTAGTGACAGAACAGACAGTAATCTAGTGCTTGGACACACAGGAGTAACTAGTCTGTCTGTTGTTAGTGACAGAACAGACAGTAGTCTAGTGCTTGGACACACAGGAGTAACTAGTCTGTCTGTTGTTAGTGACAGAACAGACAGTAGTCTAGTGCTTGGACACACAGGAGTAACTAGTCTGTCTGTTGTTAGTGACAGAACAGACAGTAATCTAGTGCTTGGACATACACAGGAGTAACTAGTCTGTCTGTTGTTAGTGACAGAACAGACAGTAATCTAGTGCTTGGACACACAGGAGTAACTAGTCTGTTTGTTGTTAGTGACAGAACAGACAGTAATCTAGTGCTTGGACACACAGGAGTAACTAGTCTGTCTGTTGTTAGTGACAGAACAGACAGTGATCTAGTGCTTGGACACACAGGAGTAACTAGTCTGTCTGTTGTTAGTGACAGAACAGACAGTAATCTAGTGCTTGGACACACAGGAGTAACTAGTCTGTCTGTTGTTAGTGACAGAACAGACAGTAATCTAGTGCTTGGACACACAGGAGTAACTAGTCTGTCTGTTGTTAGTGACAGAACAGACAGTAATCTAGTGCTTGGACACACAGGAGTAACTAGTCTGTCTGTTGTTAGTGACAGAACAGACAGTAATCTAGTTCTTGGACACACAGGAGTAACTAGTCTGTCTGTTGTTAGTGACAGAACAGACAGTAATCTAGTGCTTGGACACACAGGAGTAACTAGTCTGTCTGTTGTTAGTGACAGAACAGACAGTAATCTAGTGCTTGGACACACAGGAGTAACTAGTCTGTCTGTTGTTAGTGACAGAACAGACAGTAGTCTAGTGCTTGGACACACAGGAGTAACTAGACTGTCTGTTGTTAGTGACAGAACAGACAGTAGTCTAGTGCTTGGACACACAGGAGTAACTAGTCTGTCTGTTGTTAGTGACAGAACAGACAGTAATCTAGTGCTTGGACACACAGGAGTAACTAGTCTGTTTGTTGTTAGTGACAGAACAGACAGTGATCTAGTGCTTGGACACACAGGAGTAACTAGTCTGTCTGTTGTTAGTGACAGAACAGACAGTAATCTAGTGCTTGGACACACAGGAGTAACTAGTCTGTCTGTTGTTAGTGACAGAACAGACAGTAATCTAGTGCTTGGACACACAGGAGTAACTAGTCTGTCTGATGTTAGTGACAGAACAGACAGTAATCTAGTGCTTGGACACACAGGAGTAACTAGTCTGTCTGTTGTTAGTGACAGAACAGACAGTAATCTAGTGCTTGGACACACAGGAGTAACTAGTCTGTCTGTTGTTAGTGACAGAACAGACAGTAATCTAGTGCTTGGACACACAGGAGTAACTAGTCTGTCTGTTATTAGTGACAGAACAGACAGTAATCTCGTGCTTGGACACACAGGAGTAACTAGTCTGTCTGTTGTTAGTGACAGAACAGACAGTGATCTAGTGCTTGGACACACAGGAGTAACTAGTCTGTCTGTTGTTAGTGACAGAACAGACAGTAATCTAGTGCTTGGACACACAGGAGTAACTAGTCTGTCTGTTGTTAGTGACAGAACAGACCGTAGTCTAGTTCTTGGACACACAGGAGTAACTAGTCTGTCTGTTGTTAGTGACAGAACAGACAGTAATCTAGTGCTTGGACACACAGAAGTAACTAGTCTGTCTGTTGTTAGTGACAGAACAGACAGTAATCTAGTGCTTGGACACACAGGAGTAACTAGTCTGTCTGTTGTTAGTGACAGAACAGACAGTAATCTAGTGCTTGGACACACAGGAGTAACTAGTCTGTTTGTTGTTAGTGACAGAACAGACAGTGATCTAGTGCTTGGACACACAGGAGTAACTAGTCTGTCTGTTGTTAGTGACAGAACAGACAGTAATCTAGTGCTTGGACACACAGGAGTAACTAGTCTGTCTGTTGTTAGTGACAGAACAGACAGCAATCTAGTGCTTGGACACACAGGAGTAACTAGTCTGTCTGTTGTTAGTGACAGAACAGACAGTAATCTAGTGCTTGGACACACAGGAGTAACTAGTCTGTCTGTTGTTAGTGACAGAACAGACAGTAATCTAGTGCTTGGACACACAGGAGTAACTTGAGCAATTTCTTCAAATATCAAATGGAGAACTTGAAAATAGAGGCAAAATAAGTGCTTTTTTGACTTGTTTAGAAAGAAGGGAGCTTGACAGGAAATGCTTTGAATGGTGTTGTGGTGAGCATGCTGGACGGTGAGAGAGGAGGATTTACACCTACCTATAGAACACACAACATCAGCGTGTTCAACACGTCAGGAGGAAGAACCCTAATAAGGTATAGAGAGGATGTAATGCAGGGAAAACATCCCAGCCCTATCCAGACATCCATACGAAGGTAAGCACATCAGATATAGCTACTCTAGCACCGGTAAACAGCAGCACAGTGAAAGACCTGATCAATGCTCCAACCAGACAGGCTCTCAGCCCACCACAGGCCTTCCAGTACAGTTAATGTAGGAGTGTGTTCACGGTGTGGAAACACATCAATATCCTTAACATCGGTAGGCTGCAGCTACATCAATTACCACTGCAGAGCACTTGTAACCTGGTTTCTCACTACTCTGCTACCATTAGGACAAGTCCATCGACCCCCTGCGTGGTGTGCTCTAACTCACCGCTGAGCTCTCCTTCCAGAACCTGCTCCATGTGTCTCATCATGGCCTCCAGGTCGCTGTCCTGAGGAACAACAAAGGTCAGAGTTCACACTCAGTTATCGTTTATTATATTTACAGCTGTTTAACTTGGCATTTTGATGTAAATGACAGGGTCAAACGGTCAACACATGTGCTGGAGTATCCTGAGTATGTTTCACCGGTATAAAACAAACCTAGAGAATCATTTGAGCAGGTGTCCAAACAGTCCAACTACACACAGAGAGGTAGTGGATCTCAGGAGATGGAGGTCAGTGAGCTGAGCCGTACAACAACAACAAGCACACAGCAGCTCTCTCAGGGATTCCCCGACCCTGTCAGATATGTCAGGTAGGGGTTCCGATCCCTTCCCCCTACAGACAGCAACAGCCAATCACACTGTCTGTATAGACCCCACATCCCAGCATCCCCATCTCTCCGTGGCCCCCAGGGCACCACACCACCACGGCACCGCTGCTGAGGAGAAATGCAAGCATCAGCCATGAGACATCTTTCATCTTTCAGCTGTCAGATTGTCAGAAGGAGCTCCTCTCCGTGGCGTCACATGACAATGTCTCCATTGATGAGGCTCCAAGGGGCCAGGAAACAGCAGCTGCTGCATAGCCTCAGTGTGTGTTAGACCCTGGCTGGACTCTCCTGGGTACAGCATTGTGATGTGTGCCACATCCATGTAACAAAGGAGGGGAAAGAGGGAGTCACCCCCGTTACCCTGCGTTACTGTCATCCAACAGGACGGCGTGGAGAAGATGAGTGAGTGTTTGGATGAAGCCACACTGGCACCATCTCAGAGGTGAGGTGAAGCGTGCAGTGCCCTGCTATACAACTAATGAATCTGTGGGAAATGTGTCTTCATCTAGGAGGACCAACCTGTACAAGCAGGGAGTCCATGGTTAAGAGAGAACTAGTCTAAACCATTTCTCCTCCACTGGATTCACTCTGACACCACCACAGCTGAAAGGCTACATCCAACTACCTGCCCTGTGTGGTAGCAGAATCACAATGAGTTAGGGAACGTTGATAAATAAGATGTTTTATTTACTTAATAATGCTTATGTGAGATATTTATCATTAGGATGTCTTCTTTTTGGATGATACTGTTGGCAGTTTGCAGTTATCCCTTCTCTGCTAGGGCTCAGTTACTTGGGGCCCAGAGAGGAGAGAAGTCAGGTTAGTCTTATCTGTGAATGTGTCTGTAACTTTTCCTAAACCATGTGAAGGGATGGTGTGATTAAAGGGGAACCAGTTAGTTGGCTCCACAATGTCTGTGTGCCAGTCACTCCTCTCCGTGAGCTTGTCCAGGAGGGCTTGTATTTTTGATGTATCTAGAATTGACAATTGATATATGCCATTGGATGAGGTAATGTTTTGGTAATAGGAAGTACCAAGAACGAGAAGTAGAACCTCATTTTAGGAGAGCAAACTGAATGATAATTTATAGCTAATGCTGTCTGGCTATGGGATACTCCTCTCTCAAGTAAAGTCTTCCTTTGTAATGTTCCTAAGATCTGTTATTTGTCATGTGAGTTGAGAGGGGTGTCTCTTGGCTATAAATGATACTAAGAATTGTTTCGTAAGCACTCTCAGAGAATTCATTTATAGACACTGAATTGATCTGAGAGTCAAACAGGGCTATGGTGAAGCTCATATAATTAAATATGGACTTTATGATATAACTCTGAATTGTGTGTGGTTTGCTCTCTCATGATTTGGTAATACAGGAAATGTCCACGACACATACTTATCTCTGGCAACACACTCATTTACCAACTCCCAAAGCTGAATTCTTCTTTTTCATTTGCTCGCTTTGTTCTTTTCTACCTTTCTCCTTTCTCCTGTCCTTTCTCCTGTCCTTTTCCTGTCCTTTCTCCTGTCCTTTCTCCTGTCCTTTCTCCTGTCCTTTCTCCCAACAGTGACAAATAGTTTGAATCTAGCTTGGCCTTCCTTCTCTCATGGTGCAGTGGGAAGAGATTGGGTTGCAGCCTTGAGATATCCCCTCATGTGTGTCGGGGGAAAGAGGGAATATATTTTTTCTCTGCAGGGGGGTAGAATGCTGAATGAAAATCATTGCGTAACTAAATTAAGAATGAACTAACTTCTCTCGGTTTGATGCAGTCAAGACTGGTATTATGTAATCAGATGGGATGATAAATAACTAGCAAGAAGTTAGTCTACTAGAGCGAGTTAACAGTACTTGCCATCTCTCTGTGTCTTTGTCTCTCTCTGTGTCTCTCTCTCTCTCTGTGTCTCTGTCTCTCTCTGTGTCTCTGTGTGTCTCTTTGTCTCTCTGTATTTCTGTGCCAGCTCCCATGTCACTCACATTGCACACACAAACACACCCACAAAGCCTCTCCCCTGCTCCCTAGCACCATGCTCTGTTTGTCTCCCTTCCTCTGCTCTGGTTAATAAAGTACAACAACAAAATGTTTTTCTACTACTTCCCTTACTCGGATCGGACCTGGTGTGGACCGGGTGAATGTTTTAAAAATGAATTGTGTCCACCTGGGAAAGCTCCGCGTCCATTTCAAAACAGGCCCTCTAAGGGCCATCAGCATTTATTCTCATCATTCAGATTATACAAATTCAAATCATGAAGTGTTTAATGTGATGTGATTTGGATTTAATTTGCATTGATATCAGAGTGATTAGAGGGACAATAGAGCGCTGAGTACCAGACCATTCATTAGCAACCTGACAGCCGTTAGTGAGTTGGGTACCAGCAATGCATCAGCATCATTCATGTAGGCTTACAGAGCGCAGAATAGAAGGAGAATACCGTGACTCAGTGGCAGTAGTGATGCATGGGTAAAATCACTGGGGAAGCCCACACCCTCAAAAAGATCCATATTATGTGTTGTGATAATTGCATTGTTTGCTCTATAACCTGCTAGTTCACATGCCTTGCCACAGTGATACACAGGCCTAAAGGCCGAGACAACAAGAAGACACAGTGGCAGAATAGATTCAACCACACCTTTGTTTTATCACAAATCTGGAGAGCAACCTCTGTCTAGTGAAGTCCACAAAGCATATTGCATGTACAGTAACAGACAGTTACATGACCTACAGCAAGGTAAAGCAAGTTAATGTTCCCAACATTTTTGGACCACTAAACAACTATTGCTTTAGAACCACAGAGTTACCGCAAGTCGCAAAGAAAACAGGAGCCTCCACTGTTCCAGCACCATTTCAACATCATCAAATCACCTCTGCTTAGTCTAATAGAGTGACAACTAAAAGATACCAAAAACAATTTAGTCCAATCAATGTAAGCTAAATATGATGTGGCTGTCCATGGTTCTGATTTGTGTGTGTGTGCGTTCATGCAAGTAGAAAAACATGTTGACTCACCCTACTTGTAGAGAAATGCCAATGCCATCCTCCTCTCTTTCATGTGGATGAAACAGTCTATCACTCTGTCATACAGTACACGCTTTTATTATTTGTTGTCCTAGGCTACCTGGCTAAAATGCTTGCTTACTAGCCTAACTTCTATTCATGGGAAAAGTTAGAACTACTTCAATCTTCTTAGGACCAGGTGGCCCGCTAGCGGGACAAATTGCTGTGAAACTGGAGAGCACGCAATTCAAATAAATAGTCAGAAATATTACGGATTTTAAACATTTATGTACATATAAGTGTCTTATATTGGCAGAACACTTACATTCTTGTTAATCTAACTGCACTGTCTGATTTACAGTAGCTATTACAGTGAAAACATGCCATGTGATTGTTTGAGGATGGCGCCCCACATCACAGGTTCATACATTCACATACAACGATTAACTATTCACTTACTTTGTCATCCAAAGGGTCCCAGCTATAACATGTAGTGTCGTTTTGTTAGATAAAATCCTTCTTTATATCCCTAAAAGTCCTTTTAGTTGGCGCCATCGATTTGAGTAATCCACTCGTTCAACTTGCAGAGAAAGGAATCCGAAAATCTACCCCTAAACTTTGTTTCAACAAGTCAAAATACATTTCTATTTACTCCTCAGACACCCTAAAATGTAATCAAACTATAATATTTATTTTGGAAAGAAGTATATTCAATAGGAAACTGATTTTAGCAGTCTTCATGGCGCGCGCAAACATGAATTTCCAAGACTGTCCCTCTACTAAAACTGATATTTCTTATTCGTTTTTGAAGTTACACGCCTGAAACCTTGAACATAGACTGCTGACACCCTGTGGAAGCCATAGGAATTGCATCCAGGGAGCTAATTGTCAATATGACCTTTCTCTTGCATTTCTAAGAGGATGTTCTCTCTCTCAAAAAAAGTCAGCTTGGTTTTTCTTCTACCATATCTATTATGTGATATTCTCCTAAATTATTTAAACATTTCTACAAACTTCAAAGTGTTTTCTTTCTAATGATATGCATATCCTGGCTTCAGGGCCTGAACTACAGGCAGTTTACTTTGGGCATGTCATTCAGACTGGAAGTGGAGAAAAAAGGGGCCTATCCCTAAGAAGTTCATTGGCCTTCTACATCTAGCTACATATTGAACTTCCATCATCTCAGGCCAGGGGCACAACAATGTATTAATTAATGGTTGGATCAGAAGCACCATTATAGTCATTGGCCGGGTACAGAGAATTAAGTAAAAGCACAACTCCAAATCCTTATCTCAGTCTAGGGTTTGGCGGTTTACAGTTTTTTGTGATATACCGGTATTGATGCACGGACCTGTTTGGGTTTTTACTTTACCTTCTATAACGGTATTTTAATGTTTGGTTTGTTAAATGTTAAACACAGTGTGTAACGTCCATTTTTATAGTTTACTTCGCTACTTGAGTCATCTCTCTCTCCACAATGCTTTCCACACAGACCTAGCCCCGCCCCCTGTCACTCAAGGAGTGCATTTGTTTTTCCTCGTCCAGGAGACACATACAGTCTGCATGGTCAATGCAGCAAATGCAACAATGTTGACAACAATGATGCAGTTGTCACTTTGCATCTTAATATAAATCTACTAGCATTCTATAATTACACTATTAGCTTGTGTTTCTTACATCTGCAAACAGCTAGTTTGTCTTTTCTTAGCAAGTTGTTCCTAAATCTTGTTAGCCGCAATCGCTAGCTAGCTAATAAATGTGTAATTAGATGTGTAATTTAAATGTGTAATTAAATGCGTAATTAGCTATACAGCCTGATAATACCAGTGATGGTGTAGACCTAAATCAGCAACAGTGTCTTCTAAATTAAAGAGGTAAACGCAAGGCAAGAATATGTTAGCTACATGAAGTAGCTAAGAAAAAACACTCAACGTAGCCAAAGATAATAGGTCCCCTAGGAAACACATTTGTCACGCCCTGGTCTAAGTATTTTGTGTTTTTCTTCATGTATTGGGTCAGGCCAGGGTGTGGCATGGAGTTTTTGTATTGTGGTGTGTTTTGTCTTGGGGTTTTGGTGTGTATGTATTTGGGATTGTAGCTAGTGGGGTTATCTAGCAAAGTCTATGGCTGTCTGGAGTGGGTCTCAATCAGAGGCAGGTGCTTATCGTTGTCTCTGATTGGGAACCATATTTAGGCAGCCATATTCTTTGAGTTTGTCGTGGGTGATTGTCCTTAGTGTCTTTGTTCCTGTCGCTGTATTTAGTTGACAAGTATAGGCTGTTTCGGTTTTCATTACATTTTATTGTTTTGTAGTGTTTTGTTTTGTGTTTATTCGTATTTACGTTTGTTTTCATTAAACATGGATCGCAATCTACATGCTGCAGTTTGGTCCGACTCTCCTTCACCACACCTAGAAAGCCGTTACAACATTACTTCCTACCCTGTCACAATAACTCATCTCTTGCATTTTCATTCGTTGTCATGTCAAACAACACTAAGCCCACTATTATATTGTAACTATATCATTTGGATAGATATTCTATTTCCATGATTCCAACAGTTAACCCAAGTGTTTTGCTCTAAATTGCAAGTCAAATTGCAACATTTGGTTAAAAATAAGGCCCAGATTGCTTGCCAATATCATGCAGCCCTACGTGACAGTATGGAAATGATCTCAAATGCAGAAATTGATGACAATGATGACTTTTTGGGGGCTGAAGTTGAATTGAACAGTATAAAACAATCAGAATGGAGAAAGACCCATTGAAATCCCTTAGAATGTATGTGTTGCCAACCTAGAGTCACACACTACTCATAAAGCGAATTTAGAACATTTATTATTAAACATAATACCATCAATGTTTTTTAAATAACGTGATATATCATTTTGGCCTTATCGCACAGCCCTATCTCAGTCCATGACTAATTTAGGAAAGGGACAATTTTAGCTTGCTGGCTAGCTAGCCACCGGAGGACAACAACACAACGAGATGCAACAATTCAAGATTTTCTGTCAATGATTTATGCTCTCAATGGGATTTGATAAGAGTGACACAGTCTTTTTGGTGCGCCAGGACCATTCACATTTGAGCTCAGTTTAGCTCAACGCTGATTGGCACATTTTTGATACTTTTTTTGTCAAGGCAGGCCAAACACTGGCTGGCTTCCCTTGCCTTCAATGCTACGGGCGGCATCAATGTCATACTTATTTGGACCAGACAGCATCAGAAAGATGGCTTACACGTAGAGAGACAGAGGGACACTGTTTCGCTCGCTCGGATGCTTTCTCCTGTGAGATACATTCAGCCTCTTGCGAATTGATGGAACATTCTGAAACACAGGTGAAAGATAAAATAATTGATGTTTTTTCATTTTGTTCTTGGTCATTTGTTCGGGGAAGCCTGGCTTCCCTTTTGGCATCCATGAATGCACACCACTGCTCAACGGTCACATGGAATTTGACTGCGGGCATGACAAGAACCCTAGATGGTCTTGCCATAATAAAAGTTATGGTATTAAATGTATAAGATATTAAGGTTAAAATACTGATACTGACAAATGTACAGATGAGAAATTTCCTGCAAAATACCAACTAGTAGTGTATTTGAGTTTTAAAAAGGCTTCTAAAGTGTGTAATTTCTACTTAGAAATGTCAGACTTGATATACTCGGACGAAAAATGTATCAGCACCTACAAAAATGTCCATTAATTAAAATCCACATAATAATTCTGATTTCCTTTTGCTGCAGGATTATTCTCCTGCTGTAGCACACTGGCTCAAATTAAGATCCTACATCTGTACAGTATATCCTGTGTCAGGGACTTGTTATCAGAAGTGTTCTATTACTAAATGAGCTTGCAGTCTGGCTAGAGAAGCCTCAAGTCTCATAAGGTTTTGTATTGTGTTGTATTGTGTTGTTGTGTTGTGTTGTGTTGCAATGTATTGTATTGTGTTGTATTGTATTGTATTGTATTGTCTAATAAGCCTGCAATTAGTAGGGATTAGATTGATCTGAACAATGTGGGATCATTACATTTCCATAATGCTGCATACGGGAGTTTGGATCCACAGCACAGCACATTAACACTCATTAACTACACAGTGAGGCTCGTAGCCTTGGGCAAGGTCTGGTGCTATCATTGTAGATGTAGGTCTTAATTTGATCACTCTTTTGTTACTGAGAATGCAAACTTGTAGTGTGTTTAAGGTTTAAAAAGGCTTCTAAAGTTTGTAATTTCCACTTTAAAATGTATCAACTCCTACAAAAAATGTCCATTCATAATAATCCACATAATAATGAACATTTCCTGTTGCTGCAGGATTATTTTCCTACTGTAGCAAACTGGCTCAATTTAAGATCCTACTGTACATCTGTAAGTGAATCTAATATCAACCTATAAAGACCAAATATGTAAACCACTTCTGTTGTATTTATGACCAGGACAAGCAGAGGGAATTACCACCATGCTAATGTGTGTTTTGAATATATTTATCATGCTAATCCAATGATGTGTGTGTGTGTGTGTGTGTGTGTGTGTGTGTGTGTGTGTGTGTGTGTGTGTGTGAAATGAAAGTCCTCACACACCAGGACTACAAAGCCGGGAATCCCTGGGTAAAACCATAGAGTCTCATCCTGCCAAGGCGCCTCTTGGCATCTGGCCACAGAGGAAAATTACTCTCTGAATTCACATTGTTCTCATTTGGATTTCTCCAATGATGATTAGTGGTTGGCTTTTGTGCAACTCTGGATAGGAAAAACCTGAGAGCCAGCAGAGCCAAACTGATTCAAATATTATCTCACTGATAAAGAGGCAAACACTAAAGTGTGCCAGTGAACAATGCTCCAAAATGCCCCGAGCCCTCTGAGCCAGCCCTCACAACAGACACATTTATCCCCCTGAGCCAGCCCTCACAACAGACACATTTATCCCCCTGAGCCAGCCCTCACAACAGACACATTTATCCCCCTGAGCCAGCCCTCACAACAGACACATTTATCCCCCTGAGCCAGCCCTCACAACAGACACATTTATCCCCCTGAGCCAGCCCTCACAACAGACACATTTATCCCCCTGAGCCAGCCCTCACAACAGACACATTTATCCCCCTGAGCCAGCCCCCACAACAGACACATTTATCCCCCTGAGCCAGCCCTCACAACAGACACATTTATCCACAGTCTCCAGCACAGGACTATTGAACAGTAATCCCTCCTGAATCCCCACCCAGATGCACCACCACTACAGAATACAAACCAGAGCATTAGAAGAGGCAGAAGTAAAGAATAGAAGGGTTCAGAGCTGTGTTCCATGCTGTGTGGCCCCGCCCCTCATAATCTGCCAATCATTTTGAATGTATTCAATTCATTGGTGCAGACAGTAAATCAAGCCTTCTCTCCTGTGTCAAGACAGACACATAGTCAATCAAGCCTTCTCTCCTGTGTCAAGACAGACACATAGTCAATCAAGCCTTCTCTCCTGTGTCAAGACAGACACATAGTCAATCAAGCCTTCTCTCCTGTGTCAAGACAGACACATAGTCAATCAAGCCTTCTCTCCTGTGTCAAGACAGACACATAGGCAATCAAGTCTTCTCTCCTGTGTCAAGACAGACACATAGTCAATCAAGTCTTCTCTCCTGTGTCAAGACAGACACATAGTCAATCAAGCCTTCTCTCCTGTGTCAAGACAGACACATAGTCAATCAAGTCTTCTCTCCTGTGTGAAGACAGACAGTCAATGGAGACTAGCTAGCTGCATCAGGACTACGGGGAGAGGGTGCTAGCCACATCAGTGTTGGTCAGGGATGTTAAAATAGAGATCTATGCACTTCAGACGTTTTTCATTCTGTGATTTTCATTCTCTTTCCACAAACACAAGGCTCATAAGAGTTCATGAAAGTTAAGCTTCCCAGATGTGGCAATGAATGTTCCCATTCATAGTAATGGAATGTCTGTCTGTCTTCACACAGGAGAGAGGACTTGATTAACTATCTGTCTGTCTGTCTTCACACAGGAGAGAGGACTTGATTAACTATCTGTCTGTCTGTCTTCACACAGGAGAGAGGACTTGATTAACTATCTGTCTGTCTGTCTGTCTTCACACAGGAGAGAGGACTTGATTAACTGTCTGTCTTCACACAGGAGAGAGGACTTGATTAACTATCTGTCTGTCTGTCTTCACACAGAAGAGAGGACTTGATTAACTATCTGTCTGTCTGTCTTCACATAGGAGAGAGGACTTGATTAACTATCTGTCTGTCTGTCTTCACACAGGAGAGAGGACTTGATTAACTATCTGTCTGTCTGTCTGTCTTCACACAGGAGAGAGGACTTGATTAACTATCTGTCTGTCTGTCTGTCTTCACACAGGAGAGAGGACTTGATTAACTATCTGTCTGTCTGTCTGTGTTCACACAGGAGAGAGGACTTGATTAACTATATGTCTGTCTGTCTTCACACAGGAGAGAGGACTTGATTAACTATCTGTATGTCTGTCTTCACACAGGAAAGAGGACTTGATTAACTATCTGTCTGTCTTCACACAGGAGAGAGGACTTGATTAACTATATGTCTGTCTGTCTTCACACAGGAGAGAAGACTTGATTAACTATCTGTCTGTCTGTCTTCACACAGGAGAGAGGACTCGATTAACTATCTGTCTGTCTGTCTGTCTTCACACAGGAGAGAGGACTTGATTAACTATCTGTCTGTCTGTCTTCACATAGGAGAGAGGACTTGATTAACTATCTGTCTGTCTGTCTTCACACAGGAGAGAGGACTTGTTTAACTATCTGTCTGTCTGTCTTCACATAGGAGAGAGGACTTGATTAACTATCTGTCTGTCTGTCTTCACACAGGAGAGAGGACTTGATTAACTATCTGTCTGTCTGTCTTCACACAGGAGAGAGGACTTGATTAACTATCTGTCTGT